>NC_085844.1:106130503-106434003 GCF_035594765.1 Anolis carolinensis
GAAAAACTAGTTCAATACACAGTAATGCTATGTATTAATTACTGTATTTACGAATTTAGCACCAAAATATCACGATGTATTAAAAACATTGACTACAAAAATGCATTGGATAATCCAGAACGTTGGATAAGCGAGACTCTACTGTAGTTTTAAGAGGTTACATTGTAATTTGCTATACAAACACATGAATAAGCAAATCAGAAATAGAGCATTAATGACTCCACTAATGTATCCGACCAAAGATAATTTAACACATCAACTGGAATATGAGATCTATGTTAAAACAAAGACAGACTGAGGAGCAAAATCCTTGCTATAGTTAGATACTATTCCAGGGTTTCAGTTTGCATGCAGGTCCTCTGCAAGGAAAATTGAGGGTCTCTTCTTTGGACACATGGAGATCCATTATGATGACATTCTAGACTAGAAGGCATTTGTTTCAATTCCATTCTGGATCTTCAAATAGGATTATACTATGTAAAACTAATCTTGGGACCAGATATGATACACATAAAGTTGCCATGTAATATTCCCATGTAATATTTTCTCCTCTGTCCTTGCAGTATGTACTTCTACTTGCTTTGTGGTAGGTAAGGTAAAGGTTTTCCCCTGACGTGAAGTCCAGTCGTGACCGACTCTGGGGGTTGGTGCTCATCTCCATTTCTAAGCCGAAGAGCCGGCGTTGTCCGTAGACACTTCCAAGGTCATGTGGCCGGTATGACTGCATGGAGCGCCGTTACCTTCCCGCCGGAGCGTTACCTATTGATCTACTCACATTGGCATGTTTTCAAACTGCTAGGTTGGCAAGAGCTGGGGCTAACAGCGGGTGCTCATTCCGCTCCCAGGATTTGAACCTGGCACCCTTTGGTCCGCAAGTTCATCAGCTCAGCAGTTTAACGCACTGTGCCACCAGGGGCCCCATTTTGCTTTGTGGTACGATTGTGCATTTACTATATTCTGTGTCCCATGGATTGCCAATGATACCGTGTTTCCCCGAAAATAAGACCTCCCCAAAGAATAAGACCTAGCAGGGGTTTGGGGGGATTGCCAAATAAAAGGCATCCCCTGAAAGTAAGACCTAGCAACTAAGGCTGCAGCAGAGTTCCATTGGGAAGCATGGCTGCAGGGCAGAAGCAGCACTCATTCATACACCGGAGGGAGGGAGGGAGGGAAAGTGCTTGCTTTCTGTGCCTCCCTCCCTCCCTGCCTTGCCTTGCCTTGCCTGTCCCCCAGCCGCGGTTTGAAAAACCTTCCGTGGCTGCTGCTGCGCTGCCATTTCTTCCTTCCTTCCGTCTCCCTCCTGGCCATGCTGCCTTCTTCCCAGAGGCTTCTGATTGGCTTCTGGAGCCCGGGCAAGGGAGGGTGGGAGGGAAGGAAGGAAGAGGGCTTTCCACTCGTCCCCAAGGCTCCTTAAAGGTACAGGACGCATTGGGATTCTCCTCTCATCCTTATTCCTATCCTATACCCTGAAACATTATTTTATACTATTATTCTATTGCCATATTATTATCATCATATTCTGTTACTATATTATATCCCATTATTATATTATCCTATTAATATATTTTATATCATTATATTATATTTTTCTATTATTATTATTATTATTATTATTATATCATTATATTATTATTCTATTATTATTCTATTATATTTTCATATTATTATATTATTATTCTGTTATTATTATATTCCATTTTATATTATCCTATTAATATATTTTATATCATTCTATTCCATTCTATTATTCTATTATATTATCCTATTATTATTATATTATTATGCTATTTTGTTATTATATCCCATTATTATATTATCCTATTAATACCATATTATTATCATATTCTGTTATTATTATATCCTATTATTATATTATCTAATTAATATATTGTATATCATTATATTATTATTATATTATCTTATTATTATTATAGTATATTATATTATTCATCATTCATGACTACATTGAAACTAGAATAGAGAGAAATCAGTGTGGAAACCTTGTGAAACCTAAACTGCAAGAGGTACCATAGATTGTTGCACATGTAAATAATGGTAGTAACAAGAAATTCTTGATAGGATTCACAGTTTGTCTGGTTATGCTGGTTTGTGATGACAACTACTTTACAGTATATAATAAATGTTCATTTTGTTGTTCAACAATAAATGTGAGCTCTTCTTCATGGAAAAATAAGACATCCCCTGAAAATAAGACCTAGTGCATCTTTGGGAGCAAAAATTAATATAAGACCCTGTCTTATTTTCGGAGAAACAGGGTAGTAGCATTTTCTCATCTCACTGACCTCATCATAAAGCCCTGGAGAAGCATCCCTCTTCACAGGATTTCTGGGGAGGAATGAGGGAGCAGCAGGGTGACTCTGTCACTCTACATGCAGCTTCCACTCCTTGGCATGTTCCCCATCACAAGGGAAAAGTATTGCCATTGTGAAGAGGCTCCATGCTGGCTCCATTAAAAGGGAATTGTCTGGTGATGCTTTCAACATGGTTGGGGGGGTGGGGGGCTTCTACAGGAAGCTCCCTTGTGTTGTCTGATGGCAGCGAGACCATCAGTCCTTTAGACAGGGTGGAAGTGTCCTGGGATGCTAAAATCACCCCATCTGATGAGGTGATAAGAAACAAATCAAAATGCTGCTAGTGATGCTGTAGCTGGTGAAATTGCATGGAGGAGGTGGCCGTGTGTGGCCCTGATGGCCTATAGGGCCCCATCCAACATTATGAGTCTATGAAACTATGTGCAAGAAAAAGGGAGCAATGTGGCATAACTCCCCTGGTCTGGGCAACAGGGCATGCCTATCATGATGTATAATTAATCTTGACTATTTTCTAATGGTAGTATCTAAAACTGGTTGAAGCAAGGAAGAGCAAATGTGGAAATAAGGAAAAAAATATAGCCCTTCAGATGCTGGGGTATAGTGTCAATTTGTGACTATTAGCCATGATTTCTGGACTGATAAATGATGGAGTCCAACATCTTTTGTAAGGTGAGATCTCATCTATGCTTGCATTTTCTTGAATTGTACATGGTTCACAGAATCTTTTCCTTATAGCTGTATCTCCATAGGAACTATTCACATTCACATTAACATATGCAATTACATTTTAGTTTAACTCATGCTAGAATATGATATTACCCTGTGATTGGCCTAACATCTGTTCTACTGTAATATAATAACCAGAGAGCAACGTAACTCAGAGACACATTGTTGCTATTTATGTATGTCTCTGTGCATGTGTATTTTTGTGGATATAAAAGGGTATTAAATGTGACCCTAGCTGCTGCTTTTGAATTTTAACATAACAATATTAACACACACACATACACACACACATACACACACGAAAGATACCAAATGGAAATGATATGAAAACTGTGTTTTCTTTTGTGACACTGCAAAATCCTCCTGCAACAGCTTTCTAAATATGTAGATAGACTTACACATACATTTTTAAAAAGCAATTAATGCTGATGTCACTCTCTCCTTCATAAATGTCACCTAAATAAACTTACAACAGCACCAACAGATTCTGCCAGGTCACATTTTCAAGGTTATTTAATACCACAGAAAATTCACAAATACCCAAAAACGAAAAGGAAAAAAAGGATGCACTGAGAACTGAACCTTTCTTGTATTATGTGTCTTTTAGAGGCGTATTTCTTTCCCCTTGTATATACTCTACAATGTCATGGAAATTAAGATAGAGAAAGATGTGAAATTAAATTGAACACTTTTATTTCTTTTAATTAAAGGAAAAGAATGTGTGATATAGATAACTTTGGGACAATTATATTCTTGTCTTTTAAGTATACAGAAATATGTTACTTTGTTGGATTTGGCCAACCATATCCTATAGTTTTTTGAAATAATGCAAAGCCACTTGTGATTGTGGTCTCAGAATCTAAATTTGTCTCACCCATTTAGATAATAGGCTACCTAGTAAAACAAATTCACTACAGTTAATAGGCTGGTGTGCATACAATAAACAACAACATATGACTTGTAGTACCTTTACTACTTCAAATATAACAACAGCAAAAAACCCTATTCAGTCTCCATAGGGGCTATGGATAATTGCATGGCCTTTTAATTTGTCTATAAGAAAAGATGATCTAGCTGAAAATGTCATTGTCAATCTATTATAAATGTAAATAAAATAACTGGACCTAAACATATGTTTACTTTTGCATACTCAAAAGTTACTCATGTACTTGTTTCCCAATTAGACCCGTGAATTGCTGTAGCACATCAGCAGTATGTCAGCTGATTTTCCTGATAGAAGAGGTCATATATTATTTATCTGGGAAGATGCATTGAGGGAATTATCTCAAGCAATTTAAAAGGATATTTGAAAATAGGCACCTCCACAAGTCAAATCAATATCAAAGTGTAATAGATGTGACCTTTTCAGATTAAAATCTGGAATAATTCCACAGAATGGGAGAGGGGTAGTAATGCACACAGTAAAGAGGAAAATAAACGGGAAGAAAAAGAACTATTTGCTTCAATAGGCTGGAAAGGATATGTTCTAACAACAATTCTGAAACTTAAACATTTCGTCAACTGTTCTCTTGTATGCACTTACAAAAACCTGGATCTGAATTTATCTTTTAAATCCTGTACAACACACTTCTCAGAAGAGTGTCCCACTAGTTTCAGGTAAGTGAGAACAAGATAGCAGCCTCATAGTGTCATTCCACAAAGCCAGATAATACACAATATCTGCTTTGAACTGGATTATCTAAGTCCACACTGCCATATAATCCAGTTCAATGTGGATTTTATACAGCTTTGCGGAAGTGGCCATACTGTATCAATTTTTTCTCCATGTCGAAAACTGAGTATTGCTAAACATAGAGAGTGTTTCTTCAAAGAGAGGTAACTATTGTATTTCTTCAATTGTAAGACACACCATAATTTCAGTACCACCACCAACAACAACAAGAATACATAAGATACACCTGAATTAAGAAGGGTGTTTTAAAACTGAAGTAATATAATTTCTCATTTCAAAGTAACAGGCCACTACATAAATATAAATAATAAAAATTTGGAACACTTAAACGAAAAAAAGAAGTGTTGACTGAAATACATGCATTTTTAATATATAACATAATAATCCTTTACATAATTACCTGGAAGAAAACAATGATGATTACTTCTGAATAAATGTGTAAAGGATTGCACATTAATTTGCTGAACTTTTGAGTAAACAAAACATTTACCTTTCCCACGTACTGAGGTTCGGAGCCCATGTATTCTTCCAGCACAAAGAACTGATTCCACACCCAGCCTCGCTTGACCCGCACGGCGGGCATCCTCCGCTCTGGTGTTGTGGCAACATTTCCCCTTGGTTCAGCTTCTAAAGTCTGTTGTGGTTGTGGTGTTAAGAGACCTCCATCGAACAGGACCCAGAGAAGGAGGGATAAGCAGTTCCTTGTAAGCATTGGCAATGGTTTCCCTACAGCAAGTAATTAAAAACTCCAACACGGAATGCTGAGTTGAAGAATCCAGGTTTGAGGCTGTCCGAGGGCCTCCACCACTTAGCTTCGGATTTTTTTTATTGCCGAAATGCTAATGCAGACATTAATCCTTCTGGTGGCAAGGTTTCTGCTGCATTAAATTCCATCTAAAGAGACCTATAAAAGAGATTTATAAGGCAAAATGAAATTATATAAAACCACACTGAAGTATTCATCCAAATTCTCTCACACCTAGTTATTTTCTAGCGAGATTGAACCACAGAACAAATCTCCAAATAGTATTGAGTTTTTATGCTGGAGCTCTGACTTGCAACACAACACTGCACAGTAACTATAGGACTGCTTCATTCTGTTTCTGTTTTGTATTATTTTACTGTCTGCTTGAAGAGAAGCATGCAGCTTGCCCTTTATGGCCCAGTTATAAAATAAAGCTGTTACACACCAGTGAATTCAGATATTATTTACTTGGGATTCATATGTGAGGGGAAAACACAAAATACCAGGAGCAAGAGTAGACACACTTTATCATTAGATATTTTTGTTGCTAATGTAAATATTAAAATGGGGCAAAGGAGAGCCAAAAACAGCCTTCTGGTCCTTTTAAAACAAGAGGAATAAAGATATGATTTTGCAGATAGTGTAATTATTTACAAATGGGCAAATCCTTTAGAGCTAGACGAAGGCCAGCAGGGGCTAATAATGTGGCACAATAGCAGGAAAACATAATGTTATGTGAGAAGGAAATTTGTTAATAGAACTCAATGACATGAAGAACTCAGCATAGTTCTGCGCACTGAAAACTAAAATATTTTGGAGGACAAAGAATTGTGCCCCACTTTTCTATGCTGCATTGCACATTTTTACCTCCTGCCCTGTACAGTGATGTCATTAGACCTCATTTTGCATTCTGGCTGAAGGAAATGTGGATGAGAGAAAGCACTATGTTTGCTGTGTTATTTAAAGGCTGTTAAAACCATCAATTGATGGAATTGTCTGCACTGCCAGGATATTAGGTGCCTTCTTTCCTGCAAACTATAGGCAGAATTCATGCAACCCTCTAAATCATTGGTGTCAAACTTGTGACCCTCTAGGGCAGGGGTCCCCAAACTTTTTAAACGGGGGGCCAGTTCACGGTCATTCAGACCGTTGGAGGACCAGAATATATATGAATATATGAACAAATTCCTATGAAAACTTCATATATCTTATTTTGAAGTAGAAAAACAAAACGGGAACAAATACAGCCTCAATGTTAATCATCATCATATAAATAATAAAGAGGGTTGGAAGAGATCCCATGGGCCATTTAGTTCAACTGTCTTCTGCCTTTGTGCATCAAAAGCACAAACAAAGCACCCTAACAGATGGCCACCCAGCCTCAATGTTCTTAATAATAATAATAATAATAATAATAATAATAATAATACATCACAGAGTCCTAAAAACTTGGGAAGTGTTCGACTTGTGATTCAAAATCCAGCATATACATCTCGTTTCATAGAATCATAGAATCATAGAATCATAGAATAGTAGAGTTGGAAAAGACCTCATGGGACATCCAGTCCAACCCCCTGCTAAGAAGCAGGAAATCGCATTCAAAGCACCCCCGACAGATGGCCATCCAGCCTCTGTTTAAAAGCCTCCAAAGAAGGAGCCTCCACCACAGTCCGGGGGAGAGAGTTCCACTGCTGAACAGCCCTCACTGTGAGGAAGTTCTTCCTGATGTTCAGGTGGAATCTCCTTTCCTGTAGTTTGAAGCCATTGTTCCGTGTCCTAGTCTGCAGGGCAGCAGAAAATAAGCTTGCTCCCTCTCCCTATGACTTCCCTTCACGTATTTGTACATGGCTATCATGTCTCCTCTCAGCCTTCTCTTCTGCAGGCTAAACATGCCCAGCTCTTTAAGCCGCTCCTCATAGGGCTTGTTCTCCAGACCCTTAATCATTTTAGTCGCCCTCCTCTGGATGCTTTCCAGCTTGTCAACATCTCCCTTCAACTGCGGTGGCCAATGTTATACCTCACGCTGCACATGCCTTCCTCAGCGGAGAAGGAGGGAGCTGCCACTGAGGGGGCCAGATAAATGGCTTCGATGGGCCACATGTGGCCCCCGGGCTGTAGTTTGGGGACCCCTGCTCTAGGGGTTTTGAACTTCAGCTCCAAGAATTCATAACCTTTCTTTTTTTAAAAAAAAAAAATTATTTATGAGTTTTGAAATACATAAAAAAAAGAAAGCAAAAGTAATAGTTATAGTATAGAAATAGAAAAAATAAAAATAAAAAATAAAAATAACATGTTCAACATGTTCAGGGCTTCTGGGAGTTGGAGTCTCAAACATCATTACGCATAATTAAATTAGTATGAGGAAACTTAATGGGCTCCTATCACCCGCATTTTTAAAGTTATTGGGGTGAAACTTGCTACAATGGTAGGACACATTTACCACTCTTTGCACATCAAGTTTCAGAATATTTTACTTATCCACAGAGTTTTGGTGAATTTTCAAATTTTGTATAAACAACTTTTTAAATAATAAAAAAAATCTGTTACTAGTTTCAAAATGTTCTTTCCTGTTTAATTGTGTAGTCTTGTTCTCCTCCAGGAACTATTTCTGGCAGAAACTTTGTGAAATTGGTGGAGACTCAGCAAAGCAAAATGTGCTATAGGACTATGTCCCTTGCACAAAGACAAAGTTTTTGCAGTGTAATAAACCTTCACCATGTTTTGATGACAGAACTAATTAGGAACTTACATTTATAACCCAGGAACAGAAATCATAGTGCAGGGCACCATTAAGGGTCTTCTAGATTGACCCTCTTCTTCCGGGCAGAAAGGCATCATACAAACTTTCCTGACATCCAATTAATATGCTTCCCTTATTGAGCTGGAGATGTATCAGCCAGCCCTTTTCTTTGCAGATTCTGGCTGTTGTTAGGGAGAGACAAACCTCTTTCTTTATTATCCTGATTGGTGCTTGCTGATGCTGATGCAGTCTGGGAAATGTATTTTAGGACAGAACCTTTTGAATTTTTTGGCATAGGGCTTCTTCCCTTCCCAAACTACATTTCCCAGCATTCTGTGCTGTTTCCAAAATGCACTGCTCCATCTTTTCACCACTCCTAATGCTGAGAGTGACTCCATTAATTCCAGGGAGAGGAATGGCAAGGCAACCAGGCAGCCTTTTTGGCTTAATGGCATGTTTCCTTGCATTGAATATGAAATTGCCTTTGGGAGCCTTCCAAGATTTACAAAACTAAAACAAAAAAGTATGAGGTAAGTTCAATTCTAAAATATTTTTTGTGGGCCATGGCTTTAGATATGATTTCTGACTTACAAAATTTCTGATTTTCTTAAGATTTTCAACACTTCTGAATTTTTTGCATATGCCTACTGATCACTGAATCAGGTATCCAAGCACACCTAGCCAAAACCCCTGCTATGATGTGTTGCTATCTAAAAGCTATTCCTCCTAACCACTAAATATTCCACCTAAACCCAAACCGTAAGCTCTGTTTGACAATGGAATATGCTTCCTTGGAATGTAGTAAAGTTTCCTTCTCTAGACCTTTTAAGGCACCAATTGGATGACCATCTGTCATGAATGCTTTGATTGTGTGTTCCTGCAAGAAAGGGGTTGGGAGTGGATGGCCCATGTGATCTCTTCCGACTCTGTGATTCTGCAATTTTATTCTATGTCTTATGGTTGCTTTAAGAAAGGAATGCTCAAATATTGAATAGCAGATTCACCACTTTCATTCTCTGAAATTAAGCTAATACACTTGATATTCATTGGAGGTCTCCTATTCAAAAACTAACCAGAGCTAATCCTGCTGAGCATCCAAGATCAAATGAACTCTTGTTTTCCCAACTAAACTGAAATTAGCCTATGTTTACATCCTAGCTGCAGAGTTTTTCCTCTTCTACATTTCTTATCCTGTGAAAATTAGAAGGAAGGCACAAATGATAATAAATTATGTCATTGATACTTTTGTGGGGTTCTTTGCAAGGCTACAATACAGGAATGGTCAAGAACTTTACTGCCCTTGGGAAAGCAAAAATAATGAATTTTAAAATGTGATAAAGATTATAAACTGTCATGTAGTTATTGCATTTCCTTAAAAAATATTGCATTTTCTCTTTGGAAGAACAAAAAAGTAACACCACTGTAAAACAAAAACAAACCAAAATTGGACAAAATGTAAGAGAGAAAAAAGAAGGCACTTAGCATGCTGGTTAAAAAGAGAGGAGCACAGTGCAATTGAAACTACTAAACCTAATTATCAAACAATTATAAAGGGGGCTGCAAAAAATGTATCAAAATGAGCATGTTGCTAACTATACACAAAGTTAGCATCACTAGTAAGAGCCTAGTTATTGAATGGAGTGCATCAGGAGTGTGCTGAAACAGGGGGTACACATGGGAAAAACTTCTTTTATTGGCCATGTACCAAGCCATTTAGGGCCTTAGATGTTTAAAAAAACCCAATTAAAATGCAACATTTTAAAGTTATTTAACTTAATATATACAGGTAGTACCTGAGTTACAAACAGCTGACTTACAAAATACTCATAGTTAAGAACGGGGGTAAGACAACAGGAAGTGAGAGGAAATCTACCCCTCAGAAGAAAAATTCATGCCTGAAAGAGTTATCATGGGGAAAAGATGTCTCCACTGAAACTTTCTCATTAATCCTTGCTTCCACAACAATCAACTTTTTTTCAAAATCAAATTATGGGAGAAACATAAAGTGAGGTGAAATCTTCTGAACAGGGATATAGGAAGCAAAACAGACACCACAGGGTTGTTAACCCTTCCCTATGCTATCCAAAACACGTGTGTGTGTGTGTGTGTGTGTGTGTGTGTGTGTGTGTGTGTGTATGTAAGTAGGAACAGGTACATTTTTTAAAGTAGAACTCCTGATATATACATAGCTGGAGTTACACTTTTAAAATGTACCTGTTCCAACTTACATACAAAGTCAATTTAAGAACAAACCTACACATCTTGTTCTTAATTTGGGGATTGCCTGTAGTTCCATTTTAGGCAGCTATTAAAAACCTTGCATCTGAGTGGAAACATGGTTGAAAATAACATTTAGACCATTCCTAGATTTGAAAGAATATAGGCTTGAAAGAAAAGTAAGATGTCAAAAATTTATTGCTAGCTTAAAATGCAAGTAAGTTGTAACTCTAGTTAATATGGCAACCCTAAACATTGTTCATGTAAGAAAATGAATCTGCTGCCTTGGTTCACACATTGTCTCATGCTAAATTCACATATTGTCTCATTGTATCAGACATCATGGGAGTTGTTTTGCTTCTGTACAACAGAAAAAAAAAACCAGTATGATTCTGTT
This sequence comes from Anolis carolinensis, assembly GCF_035594765.1. Taxonomy (NCBI): domain Eukaryota; kingdom Metazoa; phylum Chordata; class Lepidosauria; order Squamata; family Anolidae; genus Anolis; species Anolis carolinensis. The sequence continues at coordinate 106,141,355 of NC_085844.1, forward strand.
CACGCACACACCCTAAAATTATTTCCTTCTTCTAAACTATATAGAAATGAGTAAGTGTTATCGTATAAGAAACTGTAGGGAAGGTTTGTTGTATCAACCCTGTACAGAATCCGGCACTGTTGTCTGCTTTGGCTGATAGTGATGACATTTATAGTCCAATACATCTTTAGGTGTCAGGTTGACAAAGGCAGTTGCAGAAAAGTTCCTAAGCCTCCTTCCTCTATGCTTTCCTTAAATTAGGAAAATGCTACCAATTGAATTCAATGTGTGGCAGGGGAGCAGCACAGTGTGAGATTGTTTTGAGATTGTTTGAATTAACATGAAGCACCATGTGTCCTTCCTTTCATTGGCAATGGAGAAGGTTTCACTCTGCTATTTTTTTCATTAGCAAACACAGCTGGCTATGCAATTATTCTTTTAATAAATAATGCTGGATCAGAAGAACTGATTTGATTGTCATGGACTCTTCCTGAGTTGTGGTTGTGAGGGCTGTGATGATGAGCTCAATATTTAACATTCAGTTAAATGCCTCATGAAGCTTCTCTACTTCTCCATTCCACCTTTATCTCAACAAAAAATGGAGTTGGAATCAGACTATTGCAAACACATTGTCTACTTGGGCCTACAATTTGGATATTATTTGGAGTCAACTATTTTGAAATCAATATTCTTTCAAAAATTTACAAGATATTTGTCTATCAGTTGCTTACAGTAAAAACTTTGCCTTTACAATATTGGCTACTGGTTGAACATACTTCATGTCTGACACTTCAAATTCTTGAATATTCCAAAATACACTATTGTCCACATAGGTGGCTGAGATACATCTTTGCTTCTGAAATTGGAGTGTAAAAAACTTTGTTTCATGCACAAAATCATCAAAATTAAACATATTAAATAAAATTATGTTCAGGATATGTGTATAAGGTACATTTGAAACCTAAATGAATTTCATGTTTAGACTTGGGTCCCATCTCCAAGAAATCTAATTATATACAGATATACATGTATTATAAAAGTATTGCAAATCCAAAAAAATTATAATAATTTAAAAAATCAGAAAACCCAAACACTCCTGGTCCCAAGAATTTTGAACAAGGGATACTCAGCCTGTACACACACACACACACACACAATTTTAAAGTATTTCCAGAAGTTCTGTTTTCCTTTCTAATTATACAGGGCTTATCAGTAGTAATTATCCAAATATTATTTGCTAGTTCAGGCTGTCTTGTTTTATCATCAAGGATATGTAATTGGCATTTTGAGTGAAATCTGACTTCTAAGGACAGAGGAAAGAAAGAAGAAAGAGATATAATCTACAATGCCATTTATGCCCAGCCTGAAACAGGAGAAAGGTTTGAATTTCAACAGCCCAAAACAGTCTCTCTAGCCCTTTTTTCTTTCCCTAAAACTGGGTTGTTTCAAGATCTAAAGGGCAAACTGAAACATTTGCAAAAAAAGAGAGGGGGAAACGATGAAAGATTAATAAAAAATGAGAGATTAAAGGGCAATGAAAATGTATTTAGTTAAAGTGACTGGCTGATCCTTGTATTCAGAAAGGATTAAAGTTAGGGTAGTGCTAGCAGTAAAGAAAGTTAATACATCTACTCTATAAAGTTTAGAGTTTGTAGGAAGACTTTATCAACTTTTTTTTTTGTTAAACAAGCTATTTTTCCCCCATGAGCCGGTCTTCCCTGGGTCATATTTGGGCCAAATCATGAATAATACACAAAAACATATTCTCTTGTTGTTGGGTTGTTGTCTGCCATTAATGGTAGGTGGTAAGCAATGAACCTCTCAAATCTGGGGCTGGTGAAAGTGCTTGGGTTTAGTACTTTCTTTTTATCCACTTTATTTATTTAACAGATGCTTCCTCCTTTTAATGTACATGCACTATACAGTATTACAATCAGATGGTTTTCATCAATAATGCATTTTCCAGGTCCGGCAGATTAACAAGCCCCTTTAGCTTTGTGGCTTCTTTTATCTACTACATTTGAATGACTACATGTCAGCTGGACCTACAGATAGTTAGCTGCCTTCCTCACTTTCATTTCTCCTTATTATAATTGAAAATAACCATGGGACATAAACAATACATCTCAAAATCGGACCTGCCTGACTCTCTGCTCTTCCCTAAACCATTCTCTGTGTTGTTGAGCAGCAACTCCCAAAGAGGTTCTACTTGATACATAACAATTCTCTCAGCAGATCTCAGCCTCTGGCCATGTCTGTCAGCCAGTTGAGTTGTTAAGGTATTATATAGAGAACTAGAGTAATGTAAAGAGATTGCTGGACTCCAGTGACTGGGAAACCATTCCCCCTGAGGCCTGGAGATAACATTCAAGAAAAAATATAAACCACACTTAATCCATTCTCTAATGCACATGTTCTCTGCTCATATGAAGTGGTGTGTCATAGTTTTATGAGAGGGAGGAAAATGTGAAAATAGCATAACTGTAATCCTTTTTGTGGCCCTTTCCATTGGCATCAGATAGAAATTTATTTAAAACAAAGTCTCTAATTATTTGTACCAAACCAGGCCCAGACACTCTAGAGTCATTAAGAAGGATGCATATTCTTTATATTGAGAGGAAAAAAAACCAGTTTTATCCCCCTCAAACAGGGTTTTCTTTTCCCCAGAATTTTTAGCTATCCATTATATAGGAGTGATACAGACAAGCCCAATAAAACTTAGAACATAAAATTGACCATGAAACTGTTCTGCTTCAAACCTCTGTGCCATCTTGGCATCTGAAATGTTCTAGGCAATTGAACGTGGTTTATAATAGGCAGTAATTATTTAAATACTTTTCCAACCTACAGGTTGTAGACTGCAGAATACAGTACAACAACATCATACAGATGTTGTGAGACTGCTACCTGATATAATTCCTACCTCCTTTCCATTTCCTGCTGTGTGTTTTGCCTTGTTCCTTGCCCTTGACACTACACCTCCAAGCCTACCCACCCTTTATCAAATCCATGCTGTTGTGATCGTTTCAAGAAATGACAGGTGAGCACACAGATATACAAGACAAATTCCAAAAGGATAAAAAGGTGGGAGGAAATAGTAAAAGGGCAGCATTGGGGGAAAAGCAAGATGGGATGGAGAAATGACGGCAATAATAGGGATGGCTCTTTTAATCCCACATTAAGCAGTGAGAGAATCATAGGCATCCTTCATACCGTGTTTCCCCGAAAATAAGACAATGTCTTATATTAATTTTTGCTCTCAAAGATGTGCTAGGTCTTATTTTCAGGGGATGTCTTATTTTTCCATGAAGAAGAATTCACATTTATTGTTGAATAAAAAAATGAACATTTATTATATACTATACAGTAGTTGTCATCATAAACCAACATAACCAGACAAACTGTGAATCCTATCAAGAATTTCTTGTTACTACCATTATTTCCATGTACAACTGGTATGTACATTTACCAATCCTGCATGCTCTGGTGTTCTGTTTGGCGGACATGCTTCCAAACAAAAACTTTACTAGGTCTTACTTTTGGGGGAGGCCTTATATTTAGCAATTCAGCAAAACTTCTACTAGGTCTTATTTTTCGGGGATGTCTTATTTTCGGGGAAACAGGGTATTATCTATCTCTCTATCATCTATCTGTCTGTCTATCTATCTATCATCTTTCTGAAGCATCAAGAAAGTCACAAAAATACGACTCCATGGAACCCAAACTACTAATATTTTGTTTCAAATTTTCAATCTACTTTGTTGAATAATTTCTCCTTCATGGCAATGGTCCCATTGCACTATGCAAAACAGAACGTAATGTTTCTGGAAAGTTATAACATTGTCCCAAGTAATTGGAGATGAAAGATGGCATGTAAAACAAAAGTAAGTCATAATTCCGGGACTTCACTCATTGACTGAGGGAAAGCCAGGCTTATTTCTTGAAAAACTATTGAGTGGTGGCCTATTTTGCCCTATGATCCCATGAAACTTTCCTTGATGCTTTAGGCCAGTGTTTCCCAAATGTTGGTCTTCTAGGTGCTTTGGACTTCAGTTTCCAGAATCCCCTGATCATTGACCAAGGTAGCTGAGCCTTCTGGGAACTGAAGTCCAAGGCACCTGGAAGACCAAAGTTTGGGGATCCCTGCTTTAGACCAATAATTCCCAAGTTTTGGCCCTCTGGCATTTTTCTTGAATTCTTGCTCCTTCACTCCAATGGTTCGATTGAATTGTGCAAAACAGACATAAGGTAGACGTTCTTTTAAAAGCTCAGTGTTCCTGAAGATTTGTAACATTGACCCAGTTATCTGGGAACAGGAACTGAGAGAGGGCAAGCTACAAACTTCAGTCACAATGCTGAAACATCACTCATTGACAGATTGATTCTTTAAAGCTTGATTCTTTAAAAAAGTTTCATTAAGAGCAGGGCCAAATATAGGTCATACATAATATTATTTTTCAGTCAGCCATCAGTTCTCAAAGAACTTTCAAAATAATCCTCTGTACACCTATGGAAGGATGGTGAGAAGAGTGCCAATCTAACCTCTGTAAGGAAGTCTCAGAACCTGAGAACAGCTGCAGAGAAGATTTTCCACCCTGTTCCCATCACATGTCCCTGTGACCAGAATTGAGCAAAGGATTTCTCAAAACATAAACAAGTCATATGGGAGAATACAGTCTTTCAGATTACCAGGAGCTAAGCTATACAGGGATTCATGGGTCTTAATCAACACTTTTAATTAGTCTGGAAACTCACCAGTAGCCAATAGAATTGTTTCAGTAAGAGAGATATTTGCTCCTTATGATTAGCCCCAGAAAACAATCTGGTAGTAGTTTTTTAGACCAGTTATAGTTTTCCAACCATATCCAAAGGTAAATATATGTAAAATATGTTACAGTAAATCAAGCAGATGTCACCTAGTGAGATCTGGTGTCTTGAGCAACAGGTGCAGTTAGTGCTCAAGTCTTAACTGTACAAATGCATTCCTGGTGCCTACAAAAATCTTATTTCCAAGCTGAAAGCTGAATTCAGGACTACATTCAGCCTGCAGACCTACATCTTCATGGGGAGTATAACCCTGTACACTATAGGCCGAATCTCTCATCTCTGATCTGTCTTACAACTGATCAGAAGTCTCTCTCGTCTGGTCTGAACATCTACACTGACCGTATAATCCAATTTGAACCTAATTATAAAATACCACAGTTTAAAGCTAGATTCAAATTGGATTATATGATCAGTGTACATGTGCCCTAAATTTCAGTTTGTTTGTACTCATCCAAATCCATCTTTTTCTAGTTTAAAACCTTTCCTGCCAGGCATTTATAACCTAGATCACCACACACGCGCACACACCTATACATACACAGGGAGAAATCAACATGTGATGTGGGCAAGATAAATTGTGGATTGAAATGGTTTTTTGGCCTACCAAACACTATCCCAAACTGTGATACATCATTCCCCAACATGAAGCTTTTCAGATATGTCCTATTGCAAATTCTGCAATCCTCATGGTGTCTGGGATAATGAGACTGCATTCTAATATACTGAGAAAGTGCCTGCTTGAGGAAGTTAGCTCTAATCAATTATTACTGGATCTCTTGGTGAGAGAGTTCCAAAACTGCAGTATCTCTACAGAAAACCTTGAAGATGAGGAAACCCAATGCTTGCTATAAACTTTACTTCAGCAAAGTGAATTGTGTAAGCAATACAGCTACTCTTCAAGCTGCTTATGTGAAAGACCTGAAGTGATTACTGCTGACACAAATATATAGCCTCAATGATGGTAGTCAGAGAAGCAAGAAAATACATGAAGATTAGAAACTATTTTTGCAAGAATCAGTGTCCCAAATAACTTGACCGACCCTGAACATATTTTAAAATTGAATATTAAGTGAGAAATGTCATTTGAGACACACACCCAACCTAAGTCCAATTAAGGCCATGTCTACATTGGCTGTTAAATCCAAGACCAGCCCAGAGCAGAAAGATAGACTGTTCCCAGAGATGATGTGCATTCTCCTAAACCTGATGTGGGTTAGAATCTGCACAAGATCCACCTGGGCCAATACCCCATTGGACTGTCATCTAACCAGCCACGTGGTCACTGGGTTGTTGTATCTCTTTCGGGCTGTGTGGCCATGTTCCAGAAGTATTCTCTCCTGACGTTTTGCCCACATCTATGGAAGGCATCCTCAGAGGTTGTGAGGCATCTGAGGATGCCTGCCATAGATGTGGGCGAAACATCAAGAGAGAATACTTCTGGAACATGGCCACACAGCCCGAAAGACATACAACAACCCTATGATCCCGGCCATGAAAGCCTTCGACAACACATGTTGTCACTGCTACCAAGAAGAAGAAAGGGACCCTTTTCACTGCATTGAGAAATGGAAGCTGTACTTCATGTTGTCAGCAAACCAATCCGAATCAGATCCAGTTCCATTATCCACACTGCTCTTAACTCACAGCCTAATTTCAAAATATCCCTTGATCTTTACACAGGGTTAAACTAGATTAATCTGGTTTGACCTGTTTTATTTACAGGATGTAAAAAATGTTGTGGGGATAGCCAGAAGTGGACTAAGATTGAGTCTGGATTATAAGGTCCATGAGCCTAAATGAATAAGACTTGTCCAGAAATATTATTCATTTTGGTAGATCACAAGAAATTGTTCTTTAAAGGGGGAGAAGAGATAAACTTGGAGTGCCCCAAATTTTTGCTATCAAAAATTTGCTGCTTTGAAAAAAATGTAAATATAAAATGGGGGAGATACAATTGCATATTTCTAAACTACCATACAAATCAAAGCCATTTTAGATGATATATCCTCAGATGGTGTCCCAGAAGTATCCAGGAACTTTTGGAAATGTGATAAGAGAAATATTTTGATCAGTGATACCATGTATATCTACCATAGTGTACTTTAATCAGCAAAACCACTGAAGACCATTAGAATGCTACAAGGTAATAATGTCCTAACTCCCGAGTCAGACATTCCGATGCCTCTTATAATGAATATGATTGACTCTTCTTGACAACAGTTTTACTTACAAATGTATCAGCAGCATGTCAAGGACATAGTCAAGCAATTACATATTACTTCAATTCATCTTTTTTGTTTGTGTCTGAGGAATTCTGGGAATTTATTTATTTACTATATTTATATCCCGCCTTTCTCAACCTGAAGGGGACTCAAGGCAGCTTACTGACAGACAACCATTCAATGCCTTAAAAACAATATACAATTAAAATAAACTTTTAACAATTAAAATTAAGATTGAAATACATTAAAATTGCAATCACTATTTATAACCATATTATCCGCAATCATAATTCAGACAATTCCAGTAGTCATTGCACATAAGTCCAATTCCATCTATTGCACTGTGATTATTCTCTGAAGGCTTGATCCGAAAGCCATGTTTTTACTCTCTTTCTATAGGTGAGAAAGGAGTTTACCAGAATAGTATCAACATTTTGAAGGTGATCTTCAATTATTTAGAATACACTTATTCTTCTATCAAGGAATAAACTGAAAAAGAAGCTAAAAACATTTAACCATCTGAGAATGAATAGTTAGTTAAGGTATACTTAACCCAGGGATAGTTGAGGATAGGGATTAGAAATAACAAAGAGTTGAACTGTATTCTAATGAAGTATATTAATTCACAATACTGGAAGCTTTTCAATTATGATGGAAACATGTCTTTCAATGTACAAACCTGAAAGATTTCAGACATTAAGGTTAGTCTGTTTTAAGCTTGTTATGCATTTTGCTAATTTGAGCTATAGTCTGTGACTCATTAATTGCTTATCAGGCTGTCATGTACTTGGATAAAATAACTTGCAAATGAGCTCACAAACACTTACGGTTTATCAGCTATCTAGCAAAATGTCAATCATTATTACAAGAAGGACAAACCAGGGACATACACATCTGTTAAGCTTAGCTTTTTCTCACATTAAAATAAAAAAAAAAATCAGGTTCACTTTCTCCTAAACATGAAGAATGTTGTTAACCATGATAAATTATTTAAAAACAAAATTTTCCTTCAATTTTGAAAGGGCACAAATTGAATATGGTTGTTCCCAGTATGATGAGAAGAAGTGCACTTGCCTGTTGTTTTGGCATTTTAGTACCATAAGTATTCACTTTTTCTTTTTTTAAAAAATGAGTTCAGCACCAGTATATTAAACCCATTCACAATCCATCAGAGGGTGCAAAAGCAAAGAAATAGGAATCTGCTGTGACGGCAATAACAGATCTTGTGGGAATACTTTTTTATATTACTGTTCCCAAAAATCTCATTCTCTTTAACAAGCTCTAGACAGTAAGAATTGCTACTTATGTGGCTGATTTTTCTCCAAGTCATGCTTTAAGCATACCCAAGCTGGTACTGTTCACAACATCCTAGTCCAGATAATTTCCTAAACAGATTGGAGATTATGTGAAGTACACATATATCATTTATTTACTCTAAACTAGATCCTTTCTCTTGCTTGAGAACAGTTTAATTGACATGGTTCAATGCTTTGAAATCCTGAGAGTTGTAGCTTGCCTGCCAGCAGTCTCCAATTATGTATCTATACTGTTGAATTAATTGAGTTTTGCATCCCTTTCATTACCATGGTTCAATGCTACAGAATCCTGGGAGTTATAGTTTGGTGAGATACTAGCACTCTATTTTAGGGAAGGCTAAAGACCTTATGAAATTACCATTTACAGGATTCCATACCACTGAGCCACACAGATTAATGGGGTATAGTGAAATTAACTCTGGAGACTGAAGGAAGACTTACACTGATTTACTCAGGAGTAAATCCCATTGAAATCTAAGTGAAGTTTTCATTTGAATTGAATTTACTCATGAGTAAGTCTTCCATCCACTCCCAATGGGTTGTCAAACTGCAAATTCCTTTGAAATCTAAATGAACTTTTGATTTCAATCTTATCTTTGCAGCTGAGGAGGGGAGAAAGGGTTAATTTTTGTTTTGTGGCAGAAATGATGTCACATCTCCCCCATCTGCTCCATTCCCAACCCAATACCCATGACTTATCGGGATTATTTTACATCACATAACATTGCACAGTACAAGCTTAAAACGCTTGCAAAAAGTATTTGTGTGGTAACATGTGTGGCCAAGTAGGCATCAGCTAAGATGCAGTTAAAACAGGAGAACCCATTTTAGGAGACGTGTGTGATAATGTCCTGAGACTCCAACGCTTTTGAGAAAGGAAGGAGAAAAACAAAATCTAAAATGTTAAATTAAATTGTCTTCATCTAAACAACTCTGCTTAACTACAGGTAACCTTAATGAAAAAGGATAGAATTATTAGGAGCAAAAAATCCTACCCTTTGTCAGTTAATCCCAGCTTCGTTTTAGTTGCCTGCTATTTAACATGCTGAAATAAAAAGCTATGTCTTGAAAGTTACTCCATTAGTGCTACACCAACTCAATCTTCCCTGAAAAAACTTTCCTAGGGGAGCAGTTGAGTGTTTATAAGTCATCCTTTACAGTTAAAAGGCCCAACATGTTCTTTTAAAAGAAGTTACATTAATTCCCTATGACAAGAATTTTGCTTGACCTACATGATTAGAAACTATCACAAGTCTCTGGTGGGTGTTTTGCGTATTTCCACAAATCATGACTAATAAGTCAAGTAATTTTGCAACAAATGAACTGGCTCTCAGGACTCAAGGGACTTGACAAGCTTGAGATGTAGCTGATCCTATTCAAACAGATTTCTGTTATAGTTTGTGTTGTTTTTAAAAACCTAACAAGCACTGATTATTTATTTATTTTGATCACAGCTACCATTACTATGGAGCCCCGGTGGCAAAGTGTGTTAAAGCACTGAGCTGCTGAACTTGCAGACCGAAAGGTCCCAGGTTCAAACCCCGGGAGTGGCGTGAGCGGCCGCTATTAGCTCCAGCTTCTGCCAACCTAGCAGTTCGAAAACATGCCAATGTGAGTAGATCAATAGGTACCGCTCTGGCGGGAAGGTAACGGCGCTCCATGCAGTCATGCCGGACATATGACCTTGGAGGTGTCTATGGACAACGCTGGCTCTTTGGCTTAGAAATGGAGATGAGCACCAACCCTCAGAGTCAGACATGACTGGACTTAACGTCAGGGGAAACCTTTACCTTTACCTTACTATTACTATCTTTGGGGAAAGGAGGGTAATTACAAGAGGTGTGCAAAACTAAAAAACTGCTTCATTTGTCTTAACAAAAATTGTGTGACCCCCATTTTGATTCCAAAGTGTTTCTAAAATGGCAGAGGAGATGTGTGTTGAAAGTATTATGGAGCTCCAAAATGTTAGTTTTTCATTAAGTTATTCATCTATTTGCACCAATGGGGACACTAAGGGCTCTTCCCTTCCTCAGTTTTAGGGCTATTGAGATTAAACTTGATACTATTGTAGTACAAATCTACCAGTCTAAGACCCTCCATTCCCCAAGTTTCAGAATGTTTCACGCATCCACTGATTGATGAAAAGCCACAAGTTATCTTCCTGAATGCCTCTATATGACACACAACATACCACAGAACTTCAACTGAGGGATTTTTCTCCCAGTCCAGCACAGATACTATCAGTCCTCTTTGCAGATACAATAATTTACTGAAACTCTAAACTGTGTGGCTGGCTGCTTCTACGGACAGACAATAGCTCCCCCTACCTCATTCGGACTTTCTGATGCAAGCAGAAATCTGGGAAATGTAGTTCAGGGCAAGACCTTTTGAATTCTCTGCCACAAGGGGTCCTTGCCTTCCCAAACTACATTTCCCAGAATTCTCAGTCACCCTTCCAGTTTGCTTACCCTCCCACCATGGAGACAAGCAACCTGGCTCTCTTCAAAGATGAATTGAATCTTTGGCTACACCCCATTAGCACAGTCTGCTTGTGCTGAAACTGAAACTGACTTTGGGAGACTTAAAAGGCTTACTGAACTTTAACAAAAAGTGACAGGTGAGTGTTTTGAACCTTAAGTTTTTTGCATGAAGACACATCACATTTCAAAACTCACCTCATATGTACAGATTGTAAACCAGATTAGGCTGAGACATCATTTGGACACCTCAGGCTAATCCAGAAATCACCATGGGTTTGAGGCCTGTCTGGAAGGGCCTTCTGCTCACTTTACTTAGCTGTTGTAATTGAGAAGGGAAAGGAGACATATTTCCATTTCCCCCATTCACTGTGTATATGCAAATACAAGTTTTCCACATCACCATCACTAAAAACCCCCCACATTTGAAAACTTCTGGTCCCAAGCATTTTGGATAAAGGATATCAACCACCTGAATGTTCACATAACATCAATGAAAATAGTGTTTCCCAAAACACAAGACACTCCACTTCGGTGTGGGGGGGAGGGATTACACTGGATATTCATTGCAAAATAATAATCATCACCTGAACAAAAATATTTCACTTTCCTGCCCAAAAATCATGTTTTGAGACAGAAAACTAGCATTTGCAGAAAATCAACTCATCCTTGCACCACAATACATGTGGTTGAAGCAAATTGTGTGGCGCTTACACAAATTATGTAATTTTTACATAATTTGTATAAGAACAAATTATTATGCAAAGAAGAAACTCCCCCCCCCCCCGTGCAGCAGGGGGAGGGAAGTGGCTTTGCCCCCTCCTATCGAAAGAGTGTTTGAGGGGCAGGGCTCCTGCACCTGCTCCTGTTAGCAGTAGTACTTAGGTAGCTAACTCAGCACTTCAGGGAACAACATCAGGCCAGACAGGTATAATGGTGGTGGCAAACACAATGGGAAAAACATCACATCATTTTGGGGGTACAGCAGATTGGCCATTGATAGACCTAATGCCACGTCGTTGGGTTCACACCTAGCGCAGAATGCGATTGATATGCTTCTTGAAATGAGTATGTGAATAATCTTACTCTACATTTTAGGGAATTGGATTAGAAGGGAAAGGATGAACTAGATGGGGAAGGGAATGAAATCATTAAAAGCGCAAGGTAGACCAGAATTGGGTAACTGTTTCGCCTATTTTTCATTTTGGTGGGGTGCTAGTGATGGCTTACCCGTCCAGATCCCACTCACTTTTTCAGTACCTGAATATTGTTAATTAGTTCTATGTCAATTTTACATGCAAGGTATGACTCCTCTATGATAAGCATCTTTTCGGCTGTGCATGGCCCAGTATCCAACCCTGTGTTGGGATCTTATTGACCATCAGCTTTGCTGGAGGTTTTGGCACTGGCGTGTCTGTTTTCAGCAAGGGCCGATAGCAGCCATACAATTCAGTAGGTTAGGACAGGCCAGTCCTTTCGTCAGTCAATGCCATTTGTTATGGGAAGTATGCAGTAAAAAATCTGTAATTGAAGAAAGCCCTATGGAGGGGGAGACAGAGATAATCAAAATGCCCAGTGCTTTGGCACTTAGAATTGGGGTTGTCTTGTTACCAAATTGGGTAGCAGCCAACAGCTTCAGACATGGTTTTTAGGACTCTACACAGGGTCCCAGAGCCCTGTTTAGAGCCCCAAATTTGAAATCCAATATTGGCATGTAGGTCATGGTCTTCGTGAAAATTATTAAGGAAGTGACCAAGGGCAGGGTGCTCTGTCCATTTGCTTCACCACCAACAACTTAATCAAAAATTTCCCCATTCAGGATTGGCCCAACAAATGTCCCTCGGGAGTTTTTTCAACTCATTCTCCATATTTCCTATCCCGGTTGCAGGGTGGTGAATAATGCCATTCCTGATGAATTTTGCTCAATACATTATACTTCTTTTAATACTTCTGTTAAGAAAGTTTGAGCACGAGGTCCAACAGCCAAGTTGGTGAAGTGTGACATCAAGTCTGCTTTTCGCCTTCTTACTATTTATGGGAAGGCTTGGGTCATGGGAGTGAGGGAATTTGCTCCTGTCATTTCAAGATGTGACTGAGCAATTGGGTGTCCCTCTAGTCACAGAGAAAACAGAGGACCCTGACACTGCATTAACATTTAGGGATTGAATTGGATGCAGTTCATGAATGCTATAGGTTACCCCCTGATACAGTTTTAAACTTGATAGATAGGATACCGCTCTTGTCGCCAGAAACAAGGACACTTTACATGAAGAGAAAATGCCCTGCATATAGCATCAGAGGGCTCTGGAGCCAATGGGTTCGGGCTTTACTTTAATGGGCACTAGTGTGCCGAGCTATGACCCAAGATTTTGGCGTATCGGAGGGATCCCCTCTGATTTAATATTCCTGGAATTTTTTCCTATTTTGGTGGCTGTGATGCTTAGGGCAGATCAATTTTCAAATTCCACTATTCATTTGGTGTGTAGCAGGCCATCATGCAGGTTATCGATTCTTTGACACGTAAGTCAACCACGCTGATGGACGCTTTAAGGAATTTTACCCTCCACTGTATACAGTATAACATTATGTTTAGAGCTTTTCATATTGCTGGGGCAGATAACTCTCTGGGTGATGCTTTGTTCCGTATGCGGATGGAATGGGCTTGCTCCTTACACAGATTTCCACCCATACAGCATGCTGGTCCATCTTTGAAAATTGGAACCAGTCCATGGTCAAGAGCATGAAGGTAGCTCTGGTTGTGAGTGCTAGAAAATATTACGTCAGAGCTATGCAAGCTTTGCTTTGAGTTCAAGAGGTGTATTCAATAAGTTTTGTTAAACTGGTTCCATGTGAGCATGTTGCACAGTGGGGTTTTTCTCGAAAGGAAGGTGTTGGCCCCTTAGCCTATTCATGCAAAGTTATCTGCCCTTGCTTATTGGCTTAAAGCAAAGGGCTTTCCTGATGTCACTGTAGATTTTATGCTCCATAAATGGCTTGGGGGCTTGTCAAGAGGGCAAGCCATGTCCTGGGGCAGTCACTGGGATCCTTAAAGGCCTAAGGCAAATTTAGCCCAAATTTGTGAGCCTCAACGCAAATCATTATTGTTATTATTTCAGGTGGCAACCCTCACCGCCTTTTTGGAGCCCTTTGCATCAATGAATTAGTTGCATTTTCAAGATCAGACCAACCCCGAGGGGTTCTTTGATTCCATCCTTAATGCTATGATGGGATATTCAGTAGATATAATTAAAAGCACTGGGTGGATGGAAGTCTGGAGACTATGGTGTGTACATGTGTCACATGCTGTGTTGGTTACAGTATCTGTCTTTTTAAAACTGATCCTGTTGGCGAGTAGATGCCGTGTACTGATCTGCGGGAACAGCTGTTTGCACTGGGCTGAATGACAGCCACAGTGCATAAAGGTCCCTACGGCCAACATCTTGGCCTCACTTCCATGGCCTTTGTCGACTGGAAGGGTGGAAGCGGCCTCGTCGGGATGGTTTGCTCCCGTTACTGTTTTTGATCATTAAATGTTTCCTTCCTGATGTTCTGGTTGTACACCTTGATGACAATGTTTTTGAGACTGCTGATAGGCAGGGCTCTGTTTTTTATAAGTTCTGAGTGGCATGCTCAAGGTGCATGAGGCGTGGCCTCAAACCCACTTGGCATGGTCTGCGATTATTCCTAGGCCACGTTGGCCATATGGAGATGCTCTGGAGTAGACTGTGGTCAATGAGTTGGGTCTGCTGATGAGCAGGGCCCCATTTTACAAGTTCCGAATGGCATGCACAAGGTGACTGAAGCGTGGCCTCAAGCATGCTTGTCATGGCCTGTGATTATCCTTAAGCCACGTTTGGCCATATGGAGATGTTCTGGTGTACACCGTGACGACAACAATTTGGGTCTGCTGAGGAGCAGGGCTCCTGTTTTACAAGTTCTGAATGACATGCACAAGGTGAAGGAGGCGCGGCCTCATAACCCACTTGTCATGGTCTATGATTATCTCTAGGACACATTTGGCCATATGGAGAGATCCAGGAAGGCTATATTGTGAATATTCATAGAACGTCTTAATATGAACATTTGTACAACATAAAAAATATCAAATTTTGCAAGATCTTTGAGAGAGCACGTTACAAATAAAATATACTTCTTTGTTTGGCTAGAAAGCTTTCTTAAAGTCAATAAATGCAGCTACAATCAATAAATTTAATACAGTATCTTTTGTGTCTATCCTTTGAAAATAAGCATAAATTTGTCTGTTCATTGTAGCTTGCCGACATGTGGTTTAGATACAAAATCAATGATACATTTGTAAATTTAAGTTTCCCTGAATCCATGCATTGACATAATCCCTGATGAAACAATATCTCTGCAAAATTCACCACCAGTGAATGGCATTACAGTGAAAGATAATGCTAGTATTTGTAGTCGGTTGCCTTGAAATGGTCTGAAGAGAAAAATGCACAATGCATCTTCCATACCTAGGATGAAAGCTCTAACAAATTGAAAATGGTAAGAAGAATTGAATGAGGAAGGAGAAAACATTCACTGATTTCTCCACCAAGCTAAGTAGATTAAGTTTATAAAAGAAAACATGTTAGAGAATACAAAGAGCTATTTCTCACTGTTGAATAACAGAGACATAAATCATATGTACAATTATTAGGACTATAGCATTTCAAATGTGCATCTATGTTTTCATATTTAAATAACTCATCATTCTTCATAGAAAAATGGATTTGCTGGGTTGGAACTTGTATGATAACTGTTCAGGTGGAGGGTATTTTCCTCCAAATTCATAAAGCAGGTGAAGGATAATACTATGTAACAAAATTTGAAAAATATTATGTTCCTGGTTTGAAAGTGTTATTCCTGTTTATGGAATTCCCACCATGAAAAAAAAAAGAGTCCAGACACAAGGAAATTGATCTTAAGGGCCATTTCCTGATCTACTGTAAAAAAAACAAACTTGGAATAACCTGTAAGCGAGAAAAAACTGTTTATAGAAATCAATCTGTTAAACATCTTAAGGGCCACCTAATGAGAACTGCCCCTGGGCCAGGTGTCACTGATCACCTCCAAGGACATAACAGGTACCAAGGATACTGAAGGCCACCTCTCGGCCAATCATATCTGGAAGGTCATTCTGAAGATGCTCCCTCCCAAACCACAGAGTTTTTTTTAAAAGTGAGAACCCTCATTTTAATCTCAAGAGTAGCTCCTGTTTTATGAAAACTTATAGGGACTGTTGTGGAAGTCTACCCTTCACCCCCTAAAGCAGGGGGTGCCATGTTGCCTACCATGCCACTAAAAGGAGCAGGTGTCCATCTAGTCTCCTTTTCCCACTAGGCTGGCTAACATTTTGTTTATCCCTCTTTTAAACCATTCACAAAATATCAGCCCTGTACACTTTTGGCTGTCTGAACAACATTTCTCTGTGTAGGACCCAGTCCCCACTCTGCCCCATGGAATGAATTAGGAAATGATGTTTGTAACCCAGAAAGAAAAATTGTGTTAATAGCATAACTAGTAATATTAAAATATGAGTAAATGACAGAGAATGAAGACACTGTTTGGAGGAATGAGAACTAAGACAGCTATAATAGTTATAGTGTTGTTATTGATGATGATTGTTGTGGTAATGATGAGGTCAACAACATGGTTGGATTTTCTTCCCACTTTCTTTGCTTCTTTCTTGAGTGATTCCATTATATAGTTATGTGTCCTATTAAGTTTTATATGTTCTTTCTTACTTCCTACCACCCCAATCTCCCCCTTATCTCTATCTACTGAGTAGTTTCAACCCCCTTCCCCATTTTAATTAATATTTTCTTCCTAAAGCTAATGCAGGTTTTGAGTGGGGGGGGGGAACAAAAATACTTAAACTCTGTGTCATTTTTTGATATTTTATTTCTTTAAAATGACAGGTGTGTAATTATTTTTAAGAGAAAAAGTAGGAAATAATACATCTTAGCCCACACAGAATTTCAATCATAAAAGCAATTTACACAGCAATCAGTCTATACCTAAGCACAGAAAACTGTTACAAATGTTATATACCTCAAACCCTTTGTTTTCCTTGATTATTCTTCTTCTCCTTTCTTTTTCAGATTTTTTTAAGTAGCAAGCTTGGGTTCCATGATGTCTATTTTGATTTCAAAGTATGGAAAGTTTCCCTTAAGGGCTTCTTATATTAAGCATATACACAAGAGAGAATAAACTAGAGTATGTTGTAAATAGGATTATTTCTAGGCTTAATAAAAAGTCCTCCATGGTGTGTAAAGGGTGTAAAGTGAAAAGTTAATAAAAACATTTTTATTAGCCAGTTTCAGCTGGGAGGGGTTTAATTTGACTCTTGATTAAACATGGATTTTGATAACTGTCTTTGAATCCTGCAGTAAGATGAAAACAGCAGATATGCCAATAGGTGATTCATTTCAACTACTCAAGTAAAATTATTCTATCCTGTTGATTCCCTTGAAAATGTCTTTTTTCTTGGGAAAAGAGGAGATTATGTCATTTATTTACTAATTTAGTTGAGGGGATAGTTTCTTGAATAGTGTGTGTGTGTGTTTTCTTCCTGCAGTTTTACCACACTAAGGGTGCATCTACACTGGAGAATTCAGGTAGTTTAACACCACTTTAATTCTATGACTCAGTGCTATTCTATCACGGAAGCTGTACCTGTACAAAGTCTTTAGTCTTCTCTTCCAAATAGTGCAGGTTCGTCATCAGTCTACAGATCACATGATTCCATTGCACTGAGCCATGATAATTAAAGGGTGCCAAACTGCATCAGTTCTACAGTGTAGATGTACCCAGGGGCATATACTCCGGCATGTAGCAATTCCTTAAGCATATTTAAAAATACCTGTAACTGAATAACCTTCTCTACTATTTTGTTTGATCGTCTTCCTCGGAAAGAATTTCCTTCCTTTCTATACAAAATAGTAAATCCAAAAGATTCTATTTTGTACATGACCAGCTTATGTCAATAGATTTTGCTCAATAACTTGAGAGACATATAAGATAAGTCATACTTGCAGTTTTACAGCATAATTGTGAAAATTGACTAAGGGCAAAATAATGCTAAGGTATCTATAGTAAACCTAATTTTTCAAAGTCATGCACTATAGGCAAATGAATTAGCTACATATATACAGTTCAAAACCATATATATTAAGAGCTGGAGTCATCTGCACCTACTGTGCATGCATTGTTATCGCAAAGTCTAAAAAAAGTATGTTGTTGCAATGACATGAATAAGAATTATAGTTTCCCTCACCCTTAGCAAAGCTATGGGATAGGGACGTTGCTTTGCTGACCTCCAAGGGAGATAGACTAGTACAACTGATATTCTAGCATCATGTGCCAGAATGAAGGGTAGAAGGGATGACACAGAACCTATTTAAGGATATTCTGTCTCTCCATTGCCTTCTTTTGATTTCATTGACCTACTCTCCTACCTCCTTTCACGGTGTAAGTCTTCTGATCACTTTGGGGATGGGCGGGATTTTACCTCCCTCATAAAGGGTTGGGTTTCCCCTACCTATCCTACATTGTTATGTGGGCTTGGTAATTGACTAAGGGCAGTTTCTAAAATGGGCAGTCTCTGGCAAGTATTAGGGGGAATATGAGTTTGGTGAGCACCTCTGGTACCCTTCTTGCAAAAGACAGGAATATGGAACTGCCTCTAAGATTCATGTGATCATAGAATGGGGGACAATTATTGTCAGGGCTGGTCTTTGGGCTTTGCCCTCTCCAGGTCCATTTGACTTGAGAATTGAAACCCTCAGGTCAGCCGTCCAACTTGTTTATATGTAGGAGTTATCTTGAGACTATGTTGCTTTCATTCAAGGAAAGCTGGTGTGTGTGGTAGAGGTGAGACCTACTACCCTGGATGCTCCCACCCCAAATTGCTACCCTTTTTAGGTTTTTTTGTTTTTCACTAACATTCAAATAGGAAACAACTTGTAAAGTTGTCCTTATTTCATCCTACATCTTCTGTTTGGCCTTCTTATTCCTATGTTTGGTTAGCAATGAGTAACCATTTGAAATAAGATTGTCCAGGATGCCAATTTCAAAACTGAGTTTGAAATTATCCTATTCAAATCCAGAAATGAATGTCTATTTCTAGTTTATTTATTTTGGCTTGCTTTTTAAGGTCAGAATAGGATTAGAGACCTTGATGGTCCAGAGCAATACTCTTAACAGTACACCAGGTCCCAGTGGGGGAGAGCAGAAAAATGTTCCCTTGACTCACTTTTGTAGCCCATTTCTAGCTTAAAATCTTTTTATTGCAATAACTATTTGTTCTTCATCTATCCCAGCTTGGTTTCCCATTAATAATAATAATAATAATAATAATAATAATAATAATAATAATAAAACTTTATTTATACCCCACCACCATCTCCCCAATGGGGACTCGGGGCGGCTTACATGGGGCCATGCCCGGGAAAAATACAATATAACACAATATAAAAACAACATATCATAATACAATTGCAACAATACAATAAAGAATCATATACAGTACAACACAAAATCCAAAGAGCAATATAACAGGGCAGGCCGCACGAATACTCAGTTAAAACTCGGGGTGAGAAAAGGATAAGAAAAAGGATAAGAATAAAACCACAGGGAACTAAGGAAAAGATAGCAGACAGTCTAGAGGATAAATAATGGGGGGCGTAACAAAAAGCATGTAACAGTTACTGTCCGAAAGCACATCGGAAGAGCCATGTTTTTAGATCTTTCCTAAAGTCTGAAAGAGTGGAGGCTTGCCTGATTTCAATGGGCAATGAGTTCCATAAACGGGGGGCCACAGCAGAAAAGGCCCTCTCCCTTGTTCCTACAAGGCGGGTCTGGGATAAAGGCAGTGGCGACAGGAGAGCCTCCCCTGACGATCGCAGAGATCGGGCAGGTTTATGGTAGGAGATACGGTCACGAAGGTAGGTGGGTCCCAAACCGTTTAGGGCTTTATATATGATGGTCTGCACCTTGAATTGGGATCGGAAAATGGTCGGAAGCCAGTGGAGCTCCTTAAACAGGGGAGTAGATCTCTCCCTGTAATTCGCCCCAGTTATTAATCTGGCAGCCGAGCGTTGGACCAGTTGTAATTTCTGAGCCGTCTTCAAGGGAAGCCCCACGTAGAGCGCATTACAGTAGTCCAGTCTAGAGGTAACTAAGGCATGCACCACCGTGGTCAAGTCAGACTTCACGAGGTATGGTCTCAGTTGGCGCACAAGTTTGAGTTGTGCAAAAGCCCTCCCGGCCACCGCCGACACCTGCGCCTCAAGCGTCAACGCTGAATCCAGGAGGACCCCCAAACTGAGGACCTGTGACTTCAGGGGGAGTGTGACCCCGTCCA
Organism: Anolis carolinensis; assembly: GCF_035594765.1. Taxonomy (NCBI): domain Eukaryota; kingdom Metazoa; phylum Chordata; class Lepidosauria; order Squamata; family Anolidae; genus Anolis; species Anolis carolinensis. Next base: position 106,161,552 of record NC_085844.1, read on the forward strand.
GCACAGGTTGCCACCCAATACCCCGATCAGACGAGCGACTGACCAGGAGGGCCTCTGTCTTGTCAGGATTGATCCTCAGCTTGTTCCTCCTCATCCAGTCCGCCACAGCGGCCAGGCACTGGTTCAGCACCTGAGGGGCTTCCTTGGAATCAGATGGGAACGAGTAGTGGATTTGCGTGTCATCTGCGTAGAGATGGCAACACCCTCCAAAACTCCGGATGACCTCTCCCAGTGGTTTCATGTAGATGTTAAATAGCATGGGGGATAAGATAGACCCCTGCGGAACCCCACAGGTCAATGGCCAGGGGTCCGAGCAGGTTTCCCCCAGCTTCAGCATCTGGGAACGGCCCTCCAGGAAGGACCGAAGCCACAGCAGAACTGTGCCACCGATTCCCATCCCGGCGAGCCTCCCCAGAAGGATACCATGGTCGATGGTATCGAAAGCCGCTGAGATGTCCAAGAGAACCAGCAGGGTCACACTCCCCCTATCCAGCTCCCTGCGGAGGTCATCCACCAGGGCGACCAAAGCCGTCTCGGTGCTGTGTCCAGGCCTGAAGCCAGACTGCAAGCGGTCCAGAAAATCAGTGTCATCGAGGAACTCCTGGAGCTGCGTAGCAACCACCCGCTCCAGAACCTTGCCCAGAAATGGGAGGTTGGAAATTGGCCTGTAGTTGTTACATACAGATGGGTCTAACGAGGTCTTTTTTAATAATGGTTTTACTACCGCCTGCTTAAAGCAGGATGGAACTGACCCTTGAACCAGGGAGGCATTTATAATAGCCACAAACCAATCCAACAACCCATCTTTGGCCAGCTTCACCAGCCAAGAAGGACAAGGATCCAGAGCGCAGGTGGTCGCCCTCACAGACCCAAGAATCCCCTCCACGTCATCAGGAAGGACAAGTCGGAAAGAATCCCATAAGATCGCACAGACAGGTACCTCGGTTACTTCCGCTGGGACCACAGTTAAGCTGGAGTCCAACTCATGGCGTATCTGAGCAACTTTGCCTGCAAAATGGTGCGCGAAATCGCTGCACCGAGTTGCCAAGTCATCAGGAAACCCCTGGGCCTCGGGAGGCCGCAGGAGCTCCCCAACAACTCGGAACAACTCCGATGGCCTGTTGGCTGCAGACGCTATGCGGGCAGTCGTGAAAACTTTCCTGGCTGCTCGCAGAGCCACGGAGTAAGCCTTAATAGCGGCTTGATCGGACACGTCCTGAGATTTCCTCCAGATGCACTCTAGTCCCCTCCTCCTACATTTCATCACAGCCAGCTCCTCGGTGAACCAAGGAGTCGACGCGATTCTACGCAGTGAGAGGGGACGTTCGGGAGCGATCGTGTCCAGTGCCCTTGATAGCACTGATCAGGGCGATGGACTGCTGAAAGATCACCGCAACTCCTCCTCCCCGCCCCCCAACCCTGGCCTGTTGATGCACCCCGAAACCTGGAGGACACAGCTGGGTGAGATTCACACCTCCCAGCTCATCCAGCCACGTCTCGGAGATGCATGCCAGATCCGCCTCCTCATCCAGGATCAAATCCTGGATGACAGCTGTTTTACCATTGATGGATCTGGCGTTCAGAAGCAGGACCTTAAGGTTGGGGGGGGGGTCTGTCCTGAAGACTACCACACCTAAACCTCTCCAGGGTCGCAAAAACTCTGTTGCGCTTCTCCCTGGGTTGATAGTGACCGTGCTTTCTCCTCCCCCATATCACTTCAATGGGGCCACCTCCATGAGAGCCCTCTTCCCCCTGATGGAAGAACTGGGTGGAGTTGCCAATTGCCGGGACTAGTCAGCTGTCCTGGAAAGGAAAGCCTCCAAAGGTACTTGTTTGTTTAAAAAGGGAGCTTCTCTCCACTGATGGGAGAGAGGGGTCAGTTGATTTGGCATCATCATGAATGGGAAGGTGACTAAGCAAGAGTGGGGTCTTGTTGTGGGACTGGGAGGTAGAACAAGCATGACTTAGAGTTGGGGAATCTTGAATATCAATGCTCAGCCCGATGTCCAAGGGGCGAATCAGTGGGTCTACTAGAACCCTCCTGAGAGTGATGCCCCATTGTTGCAGTTTGGGCCCACACAAAATCAATTTTTCCCTTAATATTTTATCTTCCAAGCCAATGATAAGACATAAGGAGCGGTTCCAGGATTGGTACTCTCTACAAAGCCAGTCGATAGTCTTGATCTTCACTTCCGACCAGCTTATGGATAAAATTTGTGCAAGAGATATCTGGACTGCTCGCTTAGAAGTCCACCTGCCTCTGTTCAATAATGAATCTGAAACTTCCACTGCAACCTTATTTGTTCATAAAAGATGCTGAGAATTGCAGGAAGTATCTAAAGATTGTCCGGCCAATTCAGAGGGCAGCTCATTGTTCGGCTTCTGCAGGACATTGTTGGTTTCCTTCCCATCCACCCTCCCCAGACCCACTCCCCCAGATAAAAACCCACCCTCCTCTCTAGTCACTCTAAGGCCTGATCCGACGACTACCTTCTGCTCCTTGAGCTTAATTTCTCCCTGGCCTTCCGGAGTGCTTAATTCCTCATTCAAGTTAATAAGCCTGGTTGGTATAGTTGTTATAGTGTCTGTAGGAGAAGGATATTTCACAATCAGGGAAATTCCTTTGAAGAGATGGTCAAGTTTCGCATTCAGTATTTCCAGCTGCTGCAAGACGGTACCGAACGATTTTCCCAACAGATCACATAAGTGTGAGAGTTCATTATTGCCCGGAGTTTCCTTCCAACTCATTTCTTATTACCTTCTCAGAAAACCTTCCTATAGTATACCACTCTTATCTTTCAAAATTAGCACCTCATTCCTATTGTCTCTTTCCGTCAAAGCTTTCACTCAACAGTACATCCACCAACATACACAAACCATCAATTCACATTCTAAACCATCAATTACCAATCAGTAGACTCACGGTACTCTCAAATCCTATGTGATCGCTTCCTATGACATTAATACCAGGTTAAGAACCCGCTACCTATCACGGTCAATACTGTTTCCCTGAGTAAAGATAAAAACTTTCTCACTCCCGACTCTGTATAACACACATACACAAACACACACACACAAAAGGAGGGAAAAAACAAAAAAATTGGCAGGCTGCAAACTGTGAGGATCTTATAGATGCTGCTTCATACATACATTATTATTTTCATTGCTACATTGGTGACATCTTCACATTGACAAAATTTGGTGGGTTGGTATAAGAATCCACAAGGAAGAAGATAAACTGAGGTCACTGAGGCAAGATAAGTAGAAGAAAAATGGCTCTGAAAAAGAAGTATCTAATGTAACAAAACGTAAACTGAACTGTGCTGAGATGAGAGTCGAAATGTCAACTGAAAATAGGAGAATATTTTAACATTCACAAACATAAAGAAGTTAGAAATAAAATAAAGCATGTCTGAAAGAAGACTGCAGCAGACACAAAAATGATTTTTTTCCAGAAATCTCTATAACCTATATAAAAATACAAAAGGGGAAAATAAAATCTTTCTAAACCTACACTGAGTTCTATTTTTCAATAGCAGCTCAGAAGCAAGAATGAAGAAAGACAGCAAAATATAACAAATTCCAAAACCCACAAAACATTGATATCTTTTTTGGCCAACTAGAAAGCAGAAAAAGCTTTCAAAGCTCCTCTGGCATCTGCCCCAAGCAAAGGTGCTTGTGCATGAACATTTTATTCAAAACACTGCATTTGGTACAAAAATGGATTTTGTGGAGAGAATAAACCTATGTAATCTTTTCTTAAGCAGCCCTGCTTAAGAGTAAGAAAAGGAGAAGGCCTCCCTATTCCAGCCCAATGAGTTTTTTAAAAAACCTTTGCTTTCTGGTGTGCAACAGTGAAATAAACAAACATTTGCATCCCTACTTTGCACTCTTCCAAAGCAACAATGTGAATAATTCCATTCACAGGAGTCACAAGTTGCTACAAGGCACAGATATTGTCTCATTGATAGCAAAAGTCATTTTCAATTGCCCTATGATGGTTTATTTCAGACTGTATCAAGTAGAAAGTTCACACTATATAACTCCAAGTATTTGCTTTTCCGGGGTTGTCAGAAAGGTGTAAAAGACAATCAAGGGTATGAAAGACAATGAAAGCTTGCCTCTTTAAAGGGATTTCAACTTAAATGGCTTTTGTTATTTTGCCAGGCTCTAACTAAAGGTTTCTCTGATGTTAGAGCTTTTGATATTCCTGGGTGGGTTTCTTTCCCTGGAGGAGCTATATTTTCCATTTCAAAGGGGACTAAAGCAAGTCTTTGTTTTAAACTCCATTTTGATGCCCACACACACACACACACACACAGAGTTATGTACCGCTTCTTGCCTTCAAGAGTATTAAAATTCTAAGACCGGCTACTCAGAAACTGAGCAAAGTTTTGAGATGATATCTGTACAGTCTTAGTATTCCTTTGGTTCAACAAATACAAATTGAGACATGCAATACATGACCTGAGTTAAAATTTGTCCAGTGGTTTGGTGTGTATATGTTTGTGTGCATGCATTTTTGTCATGGATATGGTCCAGTCAACATTTTCTATCATTAGAGAAAGGCAGAACAACTTGGGTTGACTTACAATGACCCCAACTAATACACCACACACATTACAATGAGATTTGTAAAAACCTCCATAGCCACCAATGAAAGCAACCAAAATGAATTGATATAGCATAACAGAAAGCAGGGGAAAATATTGTGTCAAATCAGAGAGTATTTTTTCATGTCAGTGTTGAAGGCAGCGGGGAATTGGGAGGCTGAATAGAGGTTTGCTGGTTGTGCGTAGGTTCCCCTTCCTAGCTCTAGAGGGAAGGGTAATTTGGACAAAAGAAGCAAAATGGAGGTGATGTACATTTGGAGTACAGTGATATCTTGACTTAAGTTTGATTAGTTCCATGACTGAGCTCTTAAATCAAAAGCTTCTCAACTTAAAGTAAATTTTCCCATTGAAGTGCATTGCAATGCAATTAATCCGTCCCCCTCAAAAACCCATTTTTGTTACATGCTTTAAAATAAGAAAATATATTTTATAAATAACAAATAATGTATAAATGCACATTTACATGGAACAATAAAAATGAAAAATCAACATTAAAATGGTAGAGGCATAAAGTTGTGGCAAGGAAGCACATTTGAGGCAACCAAATGTGTGTTGGCTAGTGTAACAGCTAGACAAAACCTGTACATTCACATGAAACAATAGAAAGAGAAAGATCAGCTTTAAAATGGTAGATACACAAGGTTGCAGAAAGAAAGCACAAAGTTAAGAGGCTAAAACATCATTTTCTTCATACTGTACACATACTATCCTCCCTTCATCTCTTGCTCTCTCTCCTCATGAAGCCAAACATACCAGGAATAAAAAGCTCACAAAATCTACTAATCTAAAGTTCCTCAAAGCAGACAAAAGCAAATCGGACAGCAATTTCCCAAAGCAGACAAGGCACAGAGGCACAGGGCCTGCTCTTCTGAAGACTTAAAACCCTGTACTCTCGAGCTAGCACTCCCTCTCATGCTTGAACTTGCTCTTAACTCAAAACACTGCTCTTTTTTCTAAGTGAAACTCGGGCTGAGAAACAGCTCTTAACTCAAAATGCTTTTAAGTTGGAATGTTCTTAAGTAGATGTTCCACTGTATAACAATTAGACCTATGTAAGTTGTGAGACATGGATGATTGTACTCTACATAAAGTATTCATTCCATATTATTTTACTACTGTGTTACTTTAAATTTCTATCAGGAGATGAATGGTTTTTATTCATTCAACTCATGGGAGAAAAAAGGATATAAAACAACACAAACAAGAAATCAAGCAAACAAAATGTATCTATTTTGTCCTTCACCCTACAATGAAATATTATCTCCTGGTTGGCTTGCTTGGTGCCTAAATGTGATGCCATTTAGAACATGATGATGTTTCTACCCTCATCCTAGGCCTTTTTAAATAAATGTCATGTCATGTCATGTCATGACTGATGATTCCTATGCACTCTCTTAAGTCATACAAAATACTCTGATACAATCTAGTAATTTCTTTCCATACACATGCTTGATTGCACCAGCACACCAAAACATCCATGATATCAATTTCAGTTATAAAGATAAAGGTAAAGGTTTTCCCCTGACATTAAGTCTAGTCATGTTATAGCCTAGCCTGAGGTTGGGCCTGTTCAACTTAAGATTGTTCCTACTCCTGTCTTGCCAAGAGACTCTGGGTGAACCTGAGATTCTTATGCAGCCAGAAGTGGAGAAAAGTGCTGTCCCAGGCCAGCCAGAGTTTCGGCTGGAGGATTCTGGGAACAGGCACACAATGGTTCCTAGTTGGCAGCTTGAACCGCATTCCTTGAAGGAGTCAAGGTCGGGTTTGCCTTTGCCAGATGGGCATTCTAGTAAGGATTTTCATTGTGGTAAGACTGATGATTTTGACCATAGGAAAGAGATGTATCAGCAGAGGAGAGAACGGGAGGGTTTTTGCTGCAGCCAGAGGTTATTATTCAGAAATAATAACGAACAGTCTTCCCACGGCAAGAGGCCTTGAATCTAACTTTAAGAGGAACTGTGTTCTCTGAGAAATTCAGAGGTGATAACTTTGCTCACTGAGAGAGAGAGAGAGAGAGAGAGAGAGAGAGAGAGAGAGAGAGAGAGAGAGATCTGCTTCATGCTCCTGTGAATTCCATGTTAATTCATGCAGTCTTGTACCTTGATTTTTGTTCCAGTCTTGTCCTTGCTTCTGGGGATTTTTTGTGTATTCACTTGATGTTCCAGTAATTTGCAGTTTGGATTTTTGCTCCAGCCAAGACCCTCCCTTGTGTACCAGCATTGATCCTGCACCTTGGACTAATTTTGGAGTGTTGTCTCCTGTGTTCCAGTTTTGCCTCCTGTGTTCCAGTTGGATTATGTGCCTTAGACTAATCCTTGATACCTTGCTTGGACTAATCTTGATACCTTTATTGGGACTAACTTTGATAACCTGTTTGGACTCTGATCTTTGAGTGAATTTTTTAGACTCTTGCTTCAAGATTCTCAAGTACTTTGTTCTTGTAGATTTAAACACCATTTTATTGACTTTGAACTTTGATTTGTTACTGCTTGTATATAATCCTCAATAAACAGCTTCCTTTGCTTATATTCTGGGACTCCAGTGTGGTTTTGAGGTGCCTCTGTAGCCTAGGGATGCAACAGGGGGCTGGTGCTCATCTCCATTTCTAAGATGAAGAGCCGGCAATGTACGTAGACACCTCCAAGGTCATGTGGCCAGCATGACTCCATCAAGTGCCGTTACCATCCCACCAAAGTGGTACCTATTGATCTTCTCACATTTGCATGTTTTTGAACTGCTAGGTTGGCAGAAGCTGGGCTAACAGCAGGAGCTCACTCTGTTCCCTGGATTTGAACCACTGACCTTTCAGTCAGCATGTTCAATGGTACTGATATGGAAAATAATGTATTTACTTATCAATATCATGCCTAATCTCACTTTTTGAACTGAACAGAAGTAAACACCATTGTAGAAAAATCCAGTGCAGAAGGTGACAATAATAAGAGTGTGGTGTTGATTATATTGTAAAGGATGGAACACAAGCAAAGATTAATATTTATCTAGTGATCCCTTGGGGAAATAGATTGGGCCTTAAAAGACAATGGTGAATCATGCATGATCACCAAATAGCTACTCCTTCCTAATGTGTATGCAGTAAGAAAATTCAGTCAATCAAGTCAAAATTATTTGTAGACTGGATCATTACACAGACAGAGATGGGGGAAAATAAATATGCAAATGAAAAACTCTTCCTCAGATTACTAGGATTTGCATATTTTAATGTTCCCAAAATGTACCTGAAGAGTAATTAGGCACAAAACTGCACAAAATAACCTTTAGGGAATCGTATAATTAGGAGGATGAACTTTCACTTGCATGTCCATAATGGTACAGTATTTTGGTTTTTTAGCTAAACCCAAAGATTTAGTGAAAAAATAATAAAAACTGAATGGTATTCAAAAATCCCTGAACATTGCCAAGGGCAACATGGAACACTGCACATGTTCATTATGATCATAAAATGGGAATTCCTCTGTTTATCCACCAGCTTAAACCCAAAATCTTCTCTGTCTCATCTGGAATTCTCCAAATGGATGTCTTCCAGCAAAGGGTTTTGTTTTAATGTTTTAACATTGCTTTCCCAGTGTTTTAAAACCATTGTTCTATTTTCTTCTAAGCAATAAAAATAGCTATCTTTTTTAAAAGGGAAAAAAAACACACCAAAAATGTTCCTTTGGCAGGTGGACACAACTGCATTTCACCCCATATGTTCCATAAGAGTGAAAACAAAATCATACGGGATATGCAGTATTATAGAATCATAGAGTTGCCCATACAGTAGTTTTTACAGCTTTTAGCTGGAACTATTTCTCAGATCTACTGACCAAGTGGACTCAAAGCTTAATAGAGGTGTGGATAGGAATGGAAAAAAATATTATGGTCAGTGATGAGGAAGGAGTGGTGGTGAGTGTGTGCATGTGGACAATGGATCAGGCTGAATGGAAGCTAATCAAACTGTCCACTTGGCTACAAACCTCAAGGAGACTAGAGTTTGCTTTTTTACCATTCCAAGCTTTATTGCATTTTTAAAATAAAGACATGCATTTGCAACCTGAGAACACAAATCTGTTTCTTCAGCACCCAATGCGGACGTTGTTTTTTTTTAAAAAAAACACTGAACTTCCAGTAAGACAGATGACAAGGAAGAAAAGGAAGAGTGGACAGGCATAGAAAAGACTTTGTAAAAAGAAGCATCTTTGTTAGAGGCTTTGTTAACTGAGGTAATGTGTGTGTGCATGCATGCATGTCTTTGTGTTCAGTAATGGCCTAAACATACTAAAGAGATCACAGCCTAGGATGGAAGACTACCAATAAATACCAGATGCTGTTGGCTATATTTCAGAGGAAGCAACACTGGAACTGGTAAAACTGAGTATTCATTGCCTGGGACATTCACGAGATCACCATAAGCCAACAGCCAACTTGAAGGCACCCACACATCAGAATAGTTAGTAAAACCTTGACCATCTGTCTGCTCTTCAGAAATCTGCAAAATTGGTAGCTTTCAGTCCTTCACCATTCTGTTTCATTAGACCCATCTCTGTATTATTTAAATATTTATGAAACTCTATTTTGTTGTTTCTGTCCATTTTCACTCTCTTGCAGGAGCCATCTGAAACAAATCCTCCCCCTCTTCTATGTTTTATGTATTTCTTTGCTTCCATGTACTGTATCTGTTCTGTTATCCTTCAGTAGCAATCAATAGATATATTTGCAAGCATGCTCGTAGGGAACAAAGAAAATACTTTGAGGGTCACACTTCTTGTATATTCTCTCAATTTCGAAAAGTGACCATTTAGGCATATCCTGTGTTTCCTAATTGCTAGCTGCTAATCAATGATTTCCATTATGCTTTCATTTCCTTAAAAGCCTTTCTAGAGAAGCATTGTTAAATACTATCCATGACTTTAGATTTAACCTTGAAAAGCTGTCAGCTGGCTGTCCTCCATAAGTTTCCCCTCTAAGTCACTGGTTGAATGTATCCTATATATTTATATACTTTATAAATACTCTCACTGTATACACTCTCAATTAGAGACATCACATGTTTTCAACAAAAATGACACTCCTTCAGACTAAATATCTGAAAACATTCAGGGTAGCCAAGATAGTTTGTCAAGTTTTTCAGAAAGGTCCACACATCATGAAGTCATTTGCTACAAAACTCTGAATATTTTAATATAGATTGTTCAAATTGTGTTAACTTGTTAAGTTGTTTACATGCCTTTTGGGATGTTGCAATTTTATTTTACAATTATACATTTAGCATTGTTTTAAACGGATCTGGTTTTTATTGCCATACTGAGATTCTATAACAGCACTCGATATCATTATTTTAATATATAAACCAGCATCAACTATTGTCTAAAAATAAAATTGAAGATAAATTTGGAAGCTCCTGCCCAGCCAAAGTCAACTTAAACTTTGAGTGTATTAAACTTTTAAATACCCTTTTAAAAGTTTATATTTTAACAAATAGTAAGGTCATTCAAAGAAAGGAGGCATATAAGTGTTAATTGCTCTCCAGCTGCTCACAGTTTCAAGGCATAAAATATGTGGATCATTATGTTTGTGGATTTTGGTGCACAGAAAGTATTTCATCATGCTCTTTATATTAGAATCAATTATTATTATTATTTCCAAAAATAACAAGCAACAAAAGAGCACTACGGTGGAAATGAATAACAACCAAAATGAGTAAAAACATGTTTTCCCTTTCAAACGCATGCCCGTTCTCATAAACTTTGCTGGTAGAAAAAGAAATGAATTACTTCTGAATGGCTTTGAATTTTTAATACTTTTGTCCATCTTCTGTCACAATGTAACAAAGCAACAATGCTAGAAAAATTGAAAGAATTGGGGAAGCGGAGAGATGAAATCAACTTTTTTTCAAAGATCTGTTTCAACATGCTGGCAGTTGGAAATTACTGGCACAGTGTGGAGTCCTATCATTTGCCATGACCTTTTCTACCATTTTTATGTAAACTTTATAAAGGTGGAAGTCCAGTCAGTCTTTTCTTGCCCCATTGTACTTATATGTTTTCAAATGTTTAAGAGTTGAAAACGACCTTTCATTTGTAACTGTTGAAACCAGCAATGTTTCAGAAATCTGAAGAAGTTTCTTCACATTCGGAAAAAAAAAAACCTGTCTTATCACAGACAAGATATGCTTCCAGTGCATTTCATGGTTTTTCTGCAGATGTAATATTTTCCCATTTTGTACACCACAGGTCAATCAGTGTAACAGCATATTGAAGGCATTCATTGTAAAGTTCTGTGCACTAGTTCAAGTTGGATTTTAAATGGCCACAATTAATAGGGAGGAACACTTGCAATTCCCAAACTACTTCCCTGTGTTTTGTAAACCTTTCTTGAAGCTGACTGTAGAAAAAGTCCAGAAATGGGGTGTATATATTTAGCCATTAGTGTTGGTCAGATTGCTGGGATGTCAAGACAGATCTGCCTTGAACAGATGTGATGAACTCTATCTTCTCCACCCATAGATTCCACCACTGATCTTGTTCTGTCAGATATCTCCTGAAATTCTTTCATAGATTCTGTACACATCTCCCTGGCTTTTTCTAAGAGACTGTCAGCATGTTGCATACTACAGAAATGTCCATATATACTCTTCATAATGTTTTGCTAAACTGAAGGGATGATGACAGAAACTTTCTTAGTATTTGTATGGTTACAAAATATTTAGCATTTAGTACTGCTAAAAGAAGGTGTCCAGCTTGGGAAGAAGTCTCACTGTTGTATGGAGCACTCTCTTTTAGTTCCTCAAGTGTTCTCACCAACACACTGTACAGTTCAACATAACGCAAAACTGCATCATATCACTCAACAGGTTTCACAAAGCGGCATCAAGTTGTTTGCTCTTGATTCAGGGAAACAGTCTTTTATATTCTTCTTCAACAGTTCCAGACTGGGTGATGCTCTGAAGAAATTGCACACAATTGATATTGTTCCTTGGCAGTTTTGACAGCTGGAATGCTGCATGTCTTTGCTAAGGCTAGTTTTAGTGAGTAAGCACTCCAGCGGATGTAGACAGCCATTGGATACTTCTGTGATATAGTGTTCATCGGGAATATGACCATTCATAACCCTGTCCACACAAGTATTATAAGTTCTGTCCATTTTTTCAGTGTTTTTAAAATAATGCCAGCAAATACTCCACTTGTCATATCACTTTTAATCACAATTCCTATAAAGTCTTCTCTTGTTGGGATATTATGTGGTTTCTGGGCTGTATGTTCTAACAGCATTTTCTCCTGAGATTTCACTTGCATCTGTGGCTGGCATCTTCAGAGGATCTGATGGTAGTCAAGTAAGTGGAATATAGATACCTTTAGAATGTCCAGTGTGGGGGAAAAGAACCACTGTCTGTTATACAAGTGTAAATGGTGCAATTAACAAGCTAAATGGAGCCCCCAGTGGCATAGTGGGTTAAAGCCTTGTGACTTGAAGGTTGGTTTGCTGACCTGAAGGCTGCCAGGTTCGAATCCAACCCGAGGAGAGCATGGATGAGCTCCCTCTATCAGCTCAAGCTCCATGCAGGGACATGAGAGAAGCCTCCCACAAGGATGGTAAAAACATCAAAACATCCGGGCATCCCCTTGGCAAAGTCCTTGCAGACAGCCAATTCTCTCACACCAGAAACAACTCAAGTCACTCCTGACACACACACACACACAAACAAGCTAGATTTTTTTATTTTTTGAGTGGGATCCACCCATTAGCATGTGAGTAGGGCATCTGCATGAAAGTAGCCTGGCTTTTGTTCCCTTTCCATTGTTTGCTGCCTAGAGACATCCTTGATTGCTTAATGTCTGAAGACTTTGTGTGCCTGGGTGGTGTTTCTTAGTCATTGTCTTGATTCCTTATTTTCCAATAATGGCAGCCAAATTTTGTTAATTTTCATTTTTCCCCTTTCTGTTGAATTGTCTTGTGGATTTCAATAGCTTCTCCGTGTAGTCTGACAGAGATTGTCAGAGTGGTCCAGAATTTCCGTGTTTTCTAACAATATTGTGTGTCCACCTTAGGTTAATTGTATTCTGCTATTGCTGATTTTTCTGCAGTGCTTTTCATGTTCTTTGATTCATGTCTGGGCACTAGATTTGGTGATGCCTATGCAGGCTTTTCCACAGCTGTATGGTATGTGGTAGACTACTGCAGTAGTTAGATTACCCCTCTTAGCTTTTGTTGAATGTAGCAAATGTCTAACCATTGCAGGAGTCTACTACATACCATGTAGCTATGGACAAATTAACATAGAGATCACCAAATGCAGCACCCAGACATGAATCAGCAAGTGTGATAAAATAGTAACAGCATGGGGCACTCTGTAGCCCCATACACTGCACATGGGGGAAGCATTGCCCAACCGGGGAAGAAGTGTGCTAGCTCCATTGAAGTCAACACAACACAAAGAGTCTAGGATGCTTCCATGTCAGCTGCAATCCAAATTTTAGTTTCAACTAAAAGATGAAATAATCTGAAAAAAAAATGTGAGCATGTAAGCAATGCTTCAGACAATACAGTGAATTAACGATGGAAAAAATGAGAGACATATGTAAAGGGGGAAATGCACTTTTAAAAGTCATTAGCAACATGATTGAGAGAAACATTATTTGATGTCTTTCAAATGTCTTTTAATGAATAAGGAATGGCAAACTTCTGTCTCCAAGGACTGAGATTATTGTCAAGGCAGAACCATTTCATTACACAAAGATAAATGTTGATTTTATGCAAGCAAAGTCAAAGCAAAGTACCACAAATTCTTTTCTCTCTTATATTGATTATCCTTGTACTTCTAAGAAATTAAGATGGAAAAAACTAACTTCATTGAGAATTGAATCGCTCCTAAAAATTCATCCTTCAGAAACATATCCCACCTCTTATTCTTGCTCTTTCACTCTCTCAAACTATTTTCTAAAAAAGTGCAGATAGGCTTTTCTGTTTCTTAGCTGCCTTTGTAAATACTGCTTTGGAAATCTTGTCTGTTAAAAGGTAGAAATGAACAGATAAAGTTTCCATCAAAGCTTTCTTTCTTAGTAGTGGGACTGACTGAGCAAATAACATACAACATTGAGCAGCTTTTTATAGCTATAAAAGTCTCAGTTTTGGCTTGGAATATCTAACCCAACACTAGTAGCATTTTTTTGCCAACAATTCTATTTATTATGTAGTAGTTTACAATGAGGCTAAATTTTATATAATACATTAAGAACAAACATTTCATCAATTGCAGCATGAATATTATTGGGTATTTTCACAAAGGCTATTGGACATAAAAAGTTTTGTCTACAAGGTTGCCCTGATGATTTGTGCATAGAAAGATAACAACACTTTTTACAGGTTTTTGGGGACAGTGCTAAGAGCACAAACTAACATATTGTTTTGAGCCATATGCTACCCAGGAAAGGGAATGACTGTTGATGAATGAGCACTCAAGGTCAGTGGTAAATACTCAGTTTTAAATCCCATCTGGTCTTCTGCCCATAACTGACATAGGGATAGCTGCAGAATCTGTGACTTCAATTCATTAAGGGAAAAAATGAAATGAAATATACATGCTATTCCATCATAAGCCTTGCCCAAAGATAGTTTTGTGCCCTTAGATTTCATTGTCTTGGGGAGTGCAAGTGAAAAACTGAATTGAGCATTTATCTTTCATTTTTCAAATCGTCAGTTCTAGTGTGGTTTTGAGTTGAGTACTTTACCCTAACAAAACTTCATGCAGCTCCTGCTTGTATATATGCATTAATTCAAACTGCATGGTGCCATGGTCTATGCACATGTTGGCTACCCTTTCTTGGAAAGTAAGATGATGGTGGCATCCTTGAAGTCTGCTGGGATTTTCTCAGTCACCCACATTTTTTCAATGAGCTGATGGAGTTGTTGTATCAGCTTAGGTCCACCCTCTTTGAAGATTTCAGCAGGGATCCCATCAGGTCTGCTGTGTTATTTTTTTGTTAGCTGATGGCATTGCTGCAAGCTCATCCCTGGTTTGTTGTTGCAGGATTTGTGAGAGGGCCTCTTCGGCCACATTGGAGTTGTGATTCAGAAGGTTCTGGTAATGCATAGAGATACCAAGGTGCTCATTTATAAAGCCATTGTCCTCCCAACCCTGCTATATGCCTGCAAAAAAGGGGACGGTCTACAGACGTCACACTCAACTCCTGGAGCAATTCCATCAGTGCTGCCTCCGAAAAATCCTACAAATCTCTTGGGAAGACAGGTGGACAAATGTCAGTAAGCTGGAAGAAGCAAAGACCACCAGCATTGAACTGATGCTCTTACACCATCATCTCCACTGGACTGGCCACATTGTCCGAATGCCTGATCGCCATCTCGCGAAGCAGTTACTCTACTCCCAACTCAAGAACGGAAAACAGAAAGTTGGTGGACAGGAAAAGAGATTTAAAGATGGGCTTAAAGCCAACCTTAAAAACTGTGACATAGACACTGAGAGCTGGGAAGCCCTGGCCCTTGAGCACACCAGCTGGAGGTCAGCTGTGACCAGCAGTGCTGCGGAGTTCGAAGAGACACAAATGGGGGGCTTAAGGGAGAAACGTGCCAAGAGAAAGGCTCGTCAAGCCAATCCTGACTGGGACCGCCTTCCACCTGGAAAACAATGTCCTCACTGCAGGAGAACATGCAGATTAAGAATAGGTCTTTTCAGCTACCTATGGACACACACCCCAAGACACCAGAATGGGAGGACTATCACCCTCCGCTTACGAGGGATCGCCTAAGTAAGTAATTAAGTAAGTGGCTACCCACTTCTTGCCTGGCTCTTGAAAAAGCATGTTTCCCCTTTCAGCATGCTCTTTCTGAAACTCTAATAGAGTACCTACAAGTATGATATTACAATCAGAAATATGTCCAGCTGCTATGAAGGGTGTATGCATGTCAAAGGTATGAATCATATGGCAGATAAAGTGTTGCTTGTCTCTGTGAAAGGAAGCAAAAAAGTAAGAGGGTAAGTTCCCTTTTTTCCTAACATAGCTTACAACAAAATCAACCATTTTTAAAATGTGAATGACACAGCTTTGGAATTGGTTTTATGTAATTAGAGTTAATTGAAAAGGAAAATATACACTAATTGAAGAAGTATCTTATGGACAAGTCACAAATTGATTCAATGCCTCCCAACTCTTATACTGATGCATATCTTTCATCATAAAGCTTCCATTACACTGTTATTATTTTATGCCCTCTTAGAATCAATGACTTTCTATAATATCACCACATGTGTTAATGACAACTGCTGTATCAGCAAGTGGCACAGATAATAATAATAATAATAATAATAATAATAATAATAATAATAATAATAATAATTTATTTTTATCCCATTCCCTCTCCCCAAAGGGACTCAGGGTGACTTACAACAAGAGGGAACAATGTACATAATATCAGTCACACGTATAATCCAAAAAGGTTTAATCAGAACAAATACATTAAAAGACAAATCACAATACATAGAAGAAAAATAAATCCCAATAAAGATATCAAGTATAACGCATTAACATCACCCATATAAATATAAAACATTACGACAATTAAGACCTATAGTGTCACTAAAAACATCACAGAACCTGGTCTTGTTGGTAAAAGCAATAAAACCCATTTGAAATTAATCCCATTAAAATGATGTCTTTATTGGTAACATGACATATGTACAGAAACTAAGGTATTTTAATCTACAGGAATCTCAAATCATAACCATGACCTTACATATCTACCAATAAAGAGGGACCAAGACACATAATGTGATCCCTCAACAACAGACTATTATTAGTTATAATTGAAGCTAATAGAATTAGTTAGTTATTTTTTTAATGAGACTGACAGTCAAAGTTAGATACGTATCTGAGCAACAACATTTGACTGGAAATTATGTGCACTTGGTCTTAATTAATCAATAAAAACAAAGATTCAAAGTAGGTTTCTGAGGTAGTAAATGGAGATGGGACTGAGAACATGGTGGTGATAATTGCTGCTGGAAGTGAGCTGTGCAAATGATGTAGGGCTTGAGTACTCCCAAGAAGGGTTTCAGAACATCGTTCCTTCCAAGCTAGCCATTGTTCGTCTCTCCCAATCCTCTTTTCTTATCCTTTTTCAAACTACAGTTGTTCTTCGACATTCACTGGGGTTAAGGGTGCAGCATCATTGTGAAATTGGGAAAAATTAATTTAAAAAACTATTTATTTATTTTTTTAAAAAAAAAAAACCCTTCATAGAAATTTTTAGATCCTTCATCATGATTATATATCCAGCTTCCACTGGAGAATAGCCACATAGTTAAAGTGGACAACCTTAAGATGCCTGGAGAAAATATTCAATCAAATCCATGAATCAAATCTGTAAATGTCAGCCTCTCACATTTGGAGGGCAGGTTGTTTTACTAAATATTCCATGGTTCTGGCTTATTTAGAATCCTGAAAGTATTTTTTAAAAGATCTGTTATCTTAGAAATCCCCCCCCCCCCCCCAAATGTGTAATGCTGCTGAAATTACCTGAAATTACTATGACAGGCGTTGATGAAAGTGATTTTCCTTTTTATTTTTTAAAAGGTGAATTACTAATCCTCTACACCCTTTTAAAAAACTTATTATTATATTTCACATAAGTGGAAACTAAATCATTGGCCACTTTAACTGGTTTTGATACCAGTCTGGTTCTCAGGTGGAAATATTTTATACACTGTAGAATATATCAACGTGAACCGAAAAGGGTAGAATCTGCACAGAAACATCTTGGGTCATTGTAAACAAATCTAATTGCTAGAGGAAATGGGAAGAAGACAGTCTTGACATCCAAGCAACTATTACAGTCTCTAAAGCCCTACAAACTACTTATTTTCCTCATACTTTAAAAAAGTAATGTTTTGCTGAACTGCCACAAGAGCAACACCGAAAATACTATGATATAATCGGTTTTTCATTTGTGGCATGTATTTCCTACCTCCATCAAACAGGCTTTACTTCATTTTAGTATTTTGAATTAAAGATTAGATTCTCACTTGATTTATTTCATTCCCCTAATGCAGCTCTAATTTGCTCTAGAACCAAAAGATGCAGTAGGTTGGCAGCTGTAAACAGTACACAGTGTAGCATACATTTCACAACAGCTTATTTTAAGCAGCCCAAGTGTTCATTGAAGCTGAAGGACCAGAAGACCATTAATTATATAACAGAACTGTAATAAAACAAGGAAAATCTGTAAGTAGAAAAAGGTTTCTGAGCATTCAGAGAATAAGGATCCAGATGTTATCTGGATTAGTATTCATATTGTGTCTAAACAAAATTGCTGGTTTGGGTGGGATACTGGAAACCCACCAAGGTGCAATGCAAAATTGGAATGTGTTCAGCCCTTGTACAGATATTCAAACACTCAATGTTTTCTCCTCAAACTTCTCACCATTGACTATCCTCAGTCTAACAAGATATGAAGGGATACATGCTACCCATTTAAGATGAAGCAAATAAAATATTAGACTGAGACCAATCTTCATTTGCACACCTACTTCAGTATGCAATTCAATGAAGACTGCAGGCCAATTCTTATTCTTGTCTAGTCAGTCTATGTTGCAGTTGTTAAATATAATGCGACATAATTTTATCCTATTCAGCCCTGTGGACTCCATGCCAGGATTGCAATAAATCTGCTGGAGAGTTTATTTCAGATTTCAAAGGTGCTATCCTTCTGAAAATTTCAAAGGTGCTATCCTTTTGAAAATTAAAGACTTACCCCAATGATATGTAAGTTTCAGCATGTTGGACAGATCCCTTAAAATGTAGAATAACACCCATAGATTCATTAAACCTCTGACATGGAAGCTACTAGTGACCGATGTGCTACAGGACTCACCATTTGAGATGGATGATTTGATGCAAGTAAATCACCCAGAACATTTATTGGAACACAGGAATACAAACACTGCCTAGACTAGTGAAAAATAACATCTACAAAACTATATGTGGCCTCAAGACTCTTGTTTAAATTCCTTCATCAACTCCCAGGTTCATTGGATGAGTGTATATATGTCACACGGACAAAGCTAAGGAGTATTTGGTTCTCCAGACAATATTGAACTGCCTACCTCATATAGAAAATGATAAAGGATGATTGGAGCTACAGTTCAAAAGCATCTGGAGGGCCACAAAGCCTCCAACCATCCAGTAAATGTTGGTTCAGGTGTGCATATTAGCAAAGATTATCCTTAAAAACACACACACACAAATCAGAACTCAGAATCAGCAAAAAATCATGGATATTTATTGTATAGAATGCGTTAAACATCTTATCAATGTCAGGTTATTTTATGCTCAATATGGTCATTACAATTAAGTGACTTGTACACAATTGTTCCCATCATTTGCTCATTTCATTTTTCTATGACTTAACTCCTTCCAAATGTTTTCTCTATCCAAAATGTTTATATATATCTTGCAATTTAGGATTATTTTTCATACATAGTAAATTCTATCTGGGCCATAACAAATGCCATACATTATGCCATATAGCTCAGACTATAATAAATTTGTCAGTGTAACAGTCTCAAACAATACAGTGTGCTTAAAGACTAACAAATTTGTTATGGCATATATTGTATAGCTTAATTTATTATGGCTTTATGGCATAAAAAGAGTATACTTCATCAGATGAATGAAGATGCATATATAGACATGGTTACATGCTTTAATGGAAAATTCAGAAGACAGTGAGATCATAGGAAAAACTAATGTGACTAACTAATTAGAAATTGTCATAGATATTATAGTCTAGTTGTAACTTGCATGTTAACCCATCTCCACTATCACACATTTTTGTATGGTCCATTCAACCACTCTGATGCAAGCCATGAAAATGGCAATCATTGAAGGTAGAGCAAATAAGTATTTCTGATGAATTCAGGCATATAATCTTCTACATCACAAGACTGGGGATTTAAAAAGGAAAATAAAGTCCTTGATGCTGATGATACCAGGTTATCCCATGCAATCATAGTACCTTGAAGACACATCATTTGCAATTATATTCCTGCTGCATTTCTCCATTTTGTTCTCTATAGAATGAATGGTTCATTGTTCTATAGAAATTATTAGTTCTTTCCTACCCCAGCTACATAGTCCTATCTAAGATGGACCAACATTGAAGGGTTATGTATACTCCCATGGATTATCAACCCTATAATAAATCTCTTATTTGTACCCCACCACCATCTCCCTGAAGGGACTCTGGGCAGCTTACAGAATCACTCTAAGTGCCACATATAAACAGCAATACATAAGTATAAACACAATGACATAAGTATAAAAACAACACTTCACAGAAAATCCCAGCTAATAAAGTTATAAAAATTGTAAAAATTATAAAATTTCCTAAAACGCAGTAGAACCTGTGAATAAAGCTGGCTATCTGCAGTATATAGAAAAATGAATACTTTTTAACTTATCCTAAAATTATTAGGCTTATGCACAGATCAATTTTCAATAACAGTCTTCAGCTTGTTTGGCTGGTTCGGATATCTGTAACAGTATGGGCTCTGTCATCATTTTTTTCTCAGCAGCAACGGAACAGTGGCTGTAGAAAAATTGTCTGCTTTCAATTTCTTTAAGTTACACGTGGAGTACGGGAAGGGAGGCAGCTGCTAGAAGGGAAAGGATCATAGGAAGTGGGGTTCCTTAACCTCTCACCTTAAACATAGGTCTCCTCTAAAGACAGAAGGGAAAGGATCCCAGGAAGCGGGGTTTCTTAAGCCCTTGCCTTAAGCCCAGGTCTCCTCTAAAGACAGAAGGGAAAGGATCCCAGAATTTTCTATTTATTTATTTAAAAAATCATATTCCACCCTTCTCACCCCAAAGGGGACTCAGGGCAGAGCACAATATATGTACGACAAGCATTCAATGCCGGAACATAAAATAAACTATAATTACATGAACACTAAAATCATTATGACACCCAACTCCTTCTGCGCTTGGAACCTGGAGCAATGTCAATACCAGACAATTTCACCTTATGTCTGGAGGCTCTGTCGAACTGGCTACGTGCTAGTAAACTGAAGGTGAACCCGGCGAAGACTGAGATTCTCTGGCATGGCTGCTCGACTGGTCTGACCCACTTGCTACCCACCTTCGATGGTGCTGCCCTATCTCCTTCGCCTACCGTTAAGAGCCTGGGTGTCATTTTAGATTCGCAGCTGACAATGGAAGCTCAAGTCGCTGCTGCCAGCAAACAGGCCTTTTTCCACCTACGACAAGCGAGGCAACTGGCTCCCTATCTATCTGATGAGGCGCTGGCAACAGTCATCCATGCCACGGTCACGTCTAGGCTGGACTATTGCAACGCCCTGTATGTTGGCCTTCCGATGTCCACGACCCGAAAGTTCCGTATTGTTCAGAATGTGGCAGCCAGACTACTCACAAGAACACCAATGAAATGCCACATAACACCAGTGCTGCAGCATCTGCATTGGCTTCCAACTGATTACTGTGGTCTATATAAGATGCTAGTTCTGATCTTTAAAACTCTTTACGGCCAGGGCCCATCGTACCTCAGGGACCGTCTCTCCTTCTCCCATCATCGGAGGTCGCAACAACCATCCCAACGAGACTTACTTTATGTACCGGTTCCTAGAGAAGTGCACTTGGAAAGGACCAGACGCAGAGCTTTTTCTATTTCTGCCCCTGCCTTATGGAATGCTTTGTCACCCTAAATGAGAGCCATGCGTGAGTTAGGACCTTTTACCCTAGCACTCAAGACCTGGCTCTTTACTAGAGCTTTTAATCTATGTTAATTTTATCAATATTTGTATGTATGTATTTTTATCCTTTACAATTTTATCTTGTAAATCGCCTAGAGCATCATGGATGGAGGGCGATTAATAAGTAATTAAATGATGATGATGATGATGATGATGATGATTTATCTCCACTTTAAAATCAGTTGTGGTATCAAGAGTAGTATCTTAACTCTGATGCTTTTAATCCAGTTCTTAATGAAGAATATAAGGATAAACAATGCCTAAAATGATGAGAAGGGTAGCCTTGGAAGCTCCCCCCCCCCCCCCCATTGCCACCAATGCGCTGGATTGGAAATGAATATTTCAGCTTTCTGGATTGATTTCAGGAGGCTCCTGAAAAATGGATTGGGCCTCCCATCGAAATCTGGGACACTGAAATGGATTGTGGCTTACCCGAATTGCACAACTCTATTTATTATACTTGTGGAGAGAGAATGGTTGATGCAAAAGATTGTCGAGTACTTTCCATGTACAGTAGATAATGTACAATGAACATACAATTACCTTGACTGATTTACTTCCACACTTTTTATCGTGAGTTATAATTTCTTCCTAATGTCTTCCTAAAAGTGATGATAAACTGAAGTGGACATCTAGCTTCCACCTGAAAATTTAATCTGGATCCAAATTTACTGCCATTGTAGAAATTGACAAAAGCAAAATCTTAAGACTTTAAAAATCTCTTTATTAGGACTGCCTAGCCAAGGAGTGAGCACCTTTCTGTACCTCATGGGAAGCTCAAAAAGGAAGAAGATGTGTTAAGATTTCTCTCAGTACATTGCAAGAAGGACAGACAACCTATCAAGTTCCTTAATCCTTCCCATAGGAAATTTTCACTTGGTAAAGAAACAGGAAGACACTGTACCTTATAAAATACAATTTCATTTTACAAGTTTTTCCAAAAGCATACCATAGTTATTGGCTCTGGCAGTATTGCTCTATGTGCTCAGGACAAACTTGTAGATTGAATGTTGAGAAGAGAAAGGGAGTGTCACGGTGCACCAGACTGAGGGCGAGCAGTGATGTGTCAAAAAATAAAGTTAATAGTACAGCTAAACATTTAAGTCACACTGCTCAGTCAGTCATAAATGCACTAAGGGCAGAAAATGCAGAAGTATGACAAGCATTCTTCTCTTCATTTTGAATGTATCCTTTGGCTTCTTATGTCTGTTGGGAATCCAGAACCTTTTTGGATTTTTTTTTCAGGAGGAATGAATTGACAGAGATATTCGAGGGTAAACAGGTTTCTGCTAAACTGTCAGGAAGCTTTTAATCACATACTTCCCCTGCTCCTGACAATCATTTAAACATTTTGTGGCGAACAATAAGGTCCATTAGATAGTTTGAGCTTCTTAGATAACCATGCCTGCCCCACCTTCTGAAATATCTTGGTACTGGCTCTTGTCATATGTCAATTCGCACAGCCATTATGGACAGTCTGACCTTGTCCCTTCTTGTGACGTGAAAGTTGACAGAATACTTCACATCATTTTTAACTAGCAGACCTCTCTGGGCACTGGCCTGGATGAAGAGCAAGATAAAATATGGTTTTAGAGCTCTGTACAAGTTATTAGTCAAGTGCAGACATGACTAACTGGTAATGGAATTAGTTTGGCCAAGCAGAAATCACTCAAAAAAAGAGTGAAGTGCTTCCCTTATGTTATTAAGCATTTCTGTAAGGGTGTGAGTCAGTATTCTGAACATGTCATTTTGAAAAGTTGGAGCATACTGCAATATGGCTAGTAGCATTGTCTTTGTCTTCATTTAAAACTCATGGAACAATGGGGGAACAGTGATGAGTGCTGGATTTTCCTATACCATGATATAAAATGAGACCTCACTACTATCCATAGCAGACATCAAACCCCAGCAGATACCAAGGGCCTATAGTATTTATGGCCTACTGCATATCTGTAGGGCTGTTCTGTTTTCACATATTCAATGGAAGGCATTTAAACATGGGCTCTGATTTTATTCATAAAAATTGTAGAATTGAAAATTGCCTAATTTTAATGGTATCCTAATCAATATTTAACAATAACAGTGGAGCAATGGAGGGAAAAGATGAAGCTAGAAGTACGGGTAACGCACTGAGCTGCTTTGAGCCTCCCTGAGAGAGAGAAAGCGTGATACAGATGCTATAAATAAATAATAAATGAAATGTGAAGGAAAGCTAATGAAGTTTTGGTATGTTGCATTTTAGACATGCTAGATATGTTCTGTATGTATAGATAAATCAAGTTTCACCAGATGCTAGACTAAAATGCTGATGATAATTGCATGGAGATATGGGTTGTTGTCTTCTATTGCAGACATACATCATCCTATAGTTCCATCTTTGCTGTGATTCATTTCTCCAGAACCTTTGCACATGTTTCTCTTGCTTGTTCATGTGGGGCATTCTCACTTCTGTGTGACACTTCCTAGGCTTCATAAATAGCAACAGACTTGGTGCTTCATTATTAATTAGTGGTATAGCAAATTGGCTGTCAGAAGCTGACAGGTTTGTCTCTACAAACTTGAAAGTAATTTGCCCACCATGTTCAAGATCATACACATACCTAAAAGTGAGCAAAGGCATGTCATTTCTGATCTCAAATGCACTGTAATAAAACCCATGTAATTGTTTGCCACAAAAGTTATAATATCATACAGATAAAGGTGTGTGTGTAAATGAGCTAGATCATCTTTTAAACAACAACAACAACAAAAAAAAAAACAACATTACACCGTATAACATGTCAATACTGGGTTCTTAATAAATTCTCAGTAATTTGAAGGTAGGCACATGAAAGTGTCATATACGTTCCATGTAAGCTTTTTTACCAGGGGGAGGGATATTTATTCTATTCTGAATCCCCTTTTCATGTCATTCACCTGCATTTATATTTGACATTTCTGGTGGCACAATGTGTTAAAATGCTGAGCTGCTGAACTTGCAGACCGAAAGGTCCCAGATTCAAATCCCGGGAGCGGAATGAGTGCCCGCTGTTAGCCCCAGCTCCTGCCAAACTAGCAGTTCGAAAACATGCAAATGTGAGTAGATCAATAGGTACCGCTCCAGCGGGAAGGTAATGGCACTCCATGCAGTCATACCAGCCACATGACCTTGGAGGTGTCTATGGACAACACCGGTTCTTCGGCTTAGAAATGGAGATGAGCACCAACCCCCAGAGTTGGTCACAACTGGACTTAACGTCAGGGGAAAACCTTTACCTTTACCTATGTTGTACTCCCATCAATGCTTCCAAGAAAGTGGAAAGCTATTTGAAACCCATGCCAGGCACAAAAAGTTCCTAAAACTCTTTTACCTCTTTGCTCTCTTTTGCTTTTCTTCCATAGACTTTATCCCAGGTATTTCGAGGCTACATACCATGTATATATTAGAACAGGAATGGTGAACCCACTCCTACATTATCTTCTTATCCCAGAATATTTGGCAGTGTGGACTCATATAATCCAGTTCAAAACAGATAATCTAGGATCAGATCCTGGGATATAGGGGCAGTATGGAAGGGGCCTTATGATCAATCTACACTGCCCTATATCCCAGGATCTGATTCTAGATTATCTGATTTAAACTGGTTTATATGAGTCCCCACTGCCATATAAACTGGGATAAGGAGAAAAGTGATGGATCTGGACCAACCTTGGCACACAGACCCAATATGGCCAGCTGTGGATCATAGGGGAGTTTTGAGGGGGTTGACCCAAGACTTTTGGGAATTGTAGTTCACCCATACATTTTCTCATGGGAGCATTCATTAAAAAAAGACTGAGGTTTTTTCCTAAGACATAGTGTAGCATCAGAAGTGGGCTAAGCCTCATAGGAAGAATCAGCGGACATTTTGAGACAGCATGGTGTAGTGTAGTGGTTTGAGAGTTGGACTACAATTGTGGCTTCATTCCCCACTCAGCCATGGAAACCCACTGGGTGATCTTGGGCAAGTCACACACTCTCAGCCCAAGAAAAGCCAATGAAACAGTTTTAAACCAGGAACAGATTTCCTTATTCAGAGGCTGATGGCCATCTGTCAGGAGTGATTTGATGATGTACTATGAATTCTGTTCCTGGGTGATAAATGTAATATCCTAATTGATTCTGTCATATAAACATGTCAAAATTTTATTATACTGCCAAAAGTTTATCTTTGTGCAAGTGACATGGTGCTATGATAGCACATTATGGTTTCCTGGGACATTGTTCACCAATTTAACAAAGTTTCAGCCACACAAACAAAGTTTCTGAAGTAGAACAATGACTTTCAAAGTAAAGACAACCCAATGAAACAGGAAATAACACTTCCAAACCAGGAACAGATTTTTGTTATTATTAAAAATGTTATTTAAAAATATTAAAAATCTGAAGATAAGTCAAATATTCTTAGATTTGATGAGCTAACAGTGATTTTTGTGTTCTACCACTGTAGCAAATTTCATTAGGATAGCTCAAAAAATGAGGGAGAGAGAGGCCCCTCAATTTTCCCCATTGACAATAATGTTTTCCTTCATGTGCATGCGCACCCACCATTAACGAAGTACATATGAAGTTTCAGAAGTTTTGGAAAGTTTTGAATTTTTTGGCTTCAAAATCCGGAAATGACTTTAGAAACAAAGCGCCAGCACCCCCTACTTTTGAAGCGAGTATTGAACCATTTTTTTCATGGATCGCTCATGCCTAGTGTGTACACCCTACTCACTATCCCTCAGGTTCCCAACTCCTATTCAGTTCCACTAAATAAAAAGAATCAGGAAAATAAAGGAAAATAAAAAAGATTCAACTGTGATGCCAAATAGGGGAGGAGGAATCGGGATTGGCTCCCATGTACTTTTGTGTCAGGCAAGTTTTTGTACGAGGGGTCCCTTACTGTAACTTGCTCCCAAAGTACCGAAGTTACTGAATGAAATGGAGGAAATGGAAGAAACTAATTCCATACACAAGCCTACTACATATACACTTTCATAGACAAAAGACAACATCTTAGCCATTCTAGCTCTCTCCTTCCCTCCTCATTGTCAGATGAGAGATCCAAACAGATAACCTATAATGACTATAATGAAGGTCCAACTAGTCTTCTTCTCCCTTTCTCTAACATTAATAGAGCAAGAAGGCATTGATCTTCGATCCTTGCTTACTCGCTGCAACTCAGAGGTGAAGGTATACTGCCTCTTATACAAAAGCTCCATTTAGCACCCTTTACCAACAGCAACTAATCGATGTAGGACATCCAACTAGGGTTCAGTAGAATAAGGACATACCCATGCCCAATAAGAATTGTCTCCTGTAATGAAAATTCCCTTCAGTATTCACATTTTTATCACTGCAGTAGCTTAAAACTTCATTTCAGCATTTAGATATACAGTGCAAGCATCCAGGGAAAAATCATCAAATTACCAAGAGAATGCAGTGCTAGAAATTTGATGAGCAAAGGAAAATTTCATTGGACATATGCAATGCTCTTATCCTGCCCCTATTGTATCTACACCCTAGTCATAGACCTATTGTGAATAGTTTGCCTAAACATCTTTTAAAGCTATCTAAGCTAGAACCCATCACTAGGTAATTGCATAGCATTCGAAAGAGTAAACTATAATGCATTATCAAATCTGGAAACCTTCCATATTCAATATAATCACTCAAGTAATTTAAAAGTGTGGGTTTCTTCCCCCTCTTCTGAGTTTTATGCCCTATAAACAGAATAAACATTTTATGTTTTGAAAATAGACCATCATTAAAAAAAGAACTCTTGCACCCATCCCCATGTGAAAGTAGTGTACAATATCCTCTTTCAGAACCTCTGCTGATAACAATTAAGGTTTAGTGGTGCTATGGTGTACATTGTCATCACTTTAACTTTAATGCATAATCTCTCTGCAGCTTAGCTTTTGTTTCAAAGAAGCTTTATAATCAAGGGACTATTATTCTTTTCTGTCTCTCTGAGCAGTTGTGCTTGGAGAAGCAATATTAATCATTTCAGGATGAACGCGCTGGAATAAGTTATTGAGTAGTATGGTATGACCATTAATGGGAGTTCTATATGCTGATCAAACACAGCCTAAATTCAAGCTTTGGATAATGAAACAATTCATCTTAGATTGTGGTTGTAGAAGTGTCACTGAAATTGGACCTATGGCATGTGCATGGATGTGTATGGAGGTATATGAATGTGCGTGTGTTCATTTGAACAATAAATAACAATTTACAAATAACTTGTGAAGGGATTGCATGGCCGTGCTACACACATTTATTTTGGGTTTAAGCACGACCAAATAGATAGGTGTGCTCTTCATAATAAACAAGTAGAAGGGAAAATCTAGGGTTCTATGCAGGCAATGGATGGTGTAAGCTGAATGCTTCATTACTGAAATCAATGAAGTGAAAGTAAGACACTTTGGATAGATAATGGCTTTTGTTGTAAAATGATATGATCTCAGTTCTAGTAGAAGTAAAAGACTGTTGGATTATGGTTGTATGTATATGAAATGTAAATCAAGTGTTTTTCTGCTGTTAGGCAAGAGTGTGTGTTTCAGTAATGAAACAGTTAACAGCAGGCTAGTTTTGACTGACAGCCTGTTGTAACTGCTGTTGACCTATCAGCAACTTCCTTCGGACTGAGGAATGTGCTTTCTTATCTCTGAGTGTGTTGAGCTGGTGCTTGATGAGGCAAGAGGCTATAGAAGAATGCCAGCTCAGAGCGATAGCTTTTGCTATGCTTTGTAAATATGTATTATAGATATTGAAATATGGATGTGTTTGGATGTGTTTGGGTCTGTCATTGAACAAAGGAATTGGTGTGGCAGACAATTGCAACCAATTCATCAGGGTGCTGGAGCAGATGATTGATGGAGTTGGAAGAAACCCACCCAGCACACCCCCTGACCTCACACGCCGACAAAGACTTCTACTAGAGGTTTTGAACTTCAGATTTTTAATGTATCAATGTAAAACAAGACTAACTCTATAGAAGAAACAAATATCCAAACTATTAGGCAGGGCCGGTTCATCATGGAGGCTGTTGAAGCCGCCACTTGGGGCGCAGCAGTTGCGGGGCGCTCTCTAGGCAACGGCGACCATTGGGTCGCTCGCCGCTGAACAAGGAAGACCTCGCTCTTCTCATGAGATTTCGTGAAATATCGCGAGATTTCTGAGAGATTTCGCAAAATCTCTCAAGAAAGCGATGCCTTCCTGGAGGCCTTAGTAGTTCTGAGGCTGGAGAGCGCGCCGCCGCTGCCGCTGCCAGTATGTTGGGGGGGGGGGCGTAATTTCGGGTGGGGACGTAGCCCTAGGTTTGCTTACATAGCGAAAAAAACCTAGGGCCGCCTCTGCTATTAGGAACAATATAGTTAAAACCATGTTTCTGGAGTATCAGCAAACCCTAAATAGGAGAATTCTTGACAAGTGAGGGTGTTTATTTATTTATTTTTTTCTTATGGGAAAGGGGAAACATTTTCTGTGTCAAAAAGAGTAAATTTTGAACAAAGTCTTTCATTATGCAGTACTTAAAGACATTATTACAGTAGGAAGAAAACTGTTAAACTTGCATTCCCTACCTCTGTGCCTTCCCCAAACATTTACTGCTATTCCCTTCAGTCCTCACCTCAATGTATGATGATTTTTTCCAGGATGCTGTTAACTCCCACTAGCTACAATCCTCTCAGTTATTAAAAGTCTGAAAATGGCCTCTCTATGCATGTAAGGAACTAAGAAATTTACTTTCATTGATTTCCACTTACATAAAATGCCTACATGTGCCCAGCATGGAAATCCCTTTCAGATCATTAGGCAAATGCATGGCATTGGGGGTGGAATGAGCAAGAATGATAACCACTGCATTTAATTAGCATGTGAAGAAGAGTGGTTGACAGATGAACCCATTTTACTTGAAACCAGCAAATAACTACGTAAAGTTCTCTGGAAAGGCTGCAATACAATAATAGGGTTCAACCCCTAGTTGACCATAAGCACACAATGGATAACTTTGAATGTCATGCTTTCTTGTGTGTCATTGCATGAGGCATGCAAAGCAGAACAGCACCTTTGGTGATGGTCTCTATCAAATGACACCATGTGCATCTCGCTGCCGGTGTGCCCCGCCCCCCCGAGATTCTCCCCTTCCTAAATATTTATGACTAACGCCCATCAATAACTCCAAATTTCACAGCATTACCATCACCTACTTTGATGCAATGAATCCCTTTAACTTTTGTGCCAGCAGGCTGGTAGTAAAGTGATATCAATGGATGAGATTCTCCTCTTATGCTTTCTCTCTTGCTAGTTCCATGCTGACTGTTTTCATTTCATTTTATATTTAGACTAGCTGTGCCCGGCCACGCGTTGCTGTGGCAAAGTGGTGGTGGTATTGGTTAAAATTTGTTGTGTAATTTTTATTTGACGTTATTTGTATTTTTTCATTAATTTTATTCTAAGTTATCTTTTTATTTATTATATTTTATTATTTTCTTGTATAATTTTTAGTTATTTTTGTTATTATGGTATTTTATTGTATTAATTTTTTAGTGTTTTTAATTATTTTTTTGTGTTTTTTATTATTTTTTATTGGGTTGCTAGGAGACCAAGTTGGAGGAGCTTAGCCTTCTAACTGGCAGCAATTGGATAAAAGCAATTATTCCTCTCTCTCTGTAGTTTTGTTGTTTTGTGGGTCGCCGTGATGCCATCAATCTTTTATACATATAGATTATATGCCTTTTTCATTTATTCTTAAATTTTAGAATTATGTAGTTGGTCCAAAAATAATAAATAATGAAAGAAAAACATTTTTATATTTGTATACATCTATTACTTTTTTAAAAGAACAAAAAAGATATATCTGTATCTGTAGTTTCAGATACACCTGAGATGAATTGTGGATACAGTGCAGAAATTTAGAAGTGGATACAATCTTAATGGCTACTTTCCTCAAAGCTTAAGTCTGCACTTTGCTAGGACACAACCATTTTGCGTGGCTTGCATCAAAAAAGTCTGTGCTATGGAAATGATCCGATGCATAACTGCTTGAACAGAGGCAGAAATGTGAATTCCTCCTAGACTCCACAGCTGTGCAAAGAGCACTATAAGTCATTCAAAACTTAATTTCCTCTAGATTCGCAATAAAGTCTCATATATGATCTATGATGCCTATACCTCGTCAAACTGGCTGTAGTTAATGCAACTCTATCTCAGGCAACTGTGTCTTCCACCACTGAAATATAGCATGAGGCTTATTTTTGGCTCTGCCATAAAGGCTTAATAAAAAGAAACTGACACAATATGAAGAAAAATAGGAATATTACAAGTTATAAGGCTTGCCATCCAGAATGCCAATCGTAGTGTCCATATGTGTACCTAAAATTTATTAAGACAAGGCCAAATAAATAGGGGAAGGGTAGGAGGTAGTAAAGGTTATGAACTAGAGTAGACCCAGGACACAGCCTGACAGCTCCTTAGAAGTGTGAGCTTCCACTTTTTCATGTAGGGTGTCTGAAAATGCCCTATGTAAAAGCAAATACATTCAGCACAAAGCAAGAAAACGTGCTTTATGCTTAATTATTATCGTATTAGAAAGACCCGGGTCTTCCTTAAAGACCATGGTTGAATCCAGTATGGCCACTGCCTGGATTGCCCCCTTGGAAGTTCTGGGACATCTGAGGAGGCCGTCTGCACAGCCCTCTCATATTTTCTGGGCTGAATCAGCCCAGAATATCTGAGAGGACTTTAACCTCCTCCACAAAACCCCTTAAAAATGGTGTAAAAAGTAAAATACCTTACCCAGCCAGCATTTTCCTACTGCTGGAGCTCTCCTGGCACATAGAAATTGCTCCTGCCCATTTTCCTCTCCATTTTAAGGAGTTTTAGGGAGGTGGTATGAGTGTCTCCCTGTCCTACCAGAAGGTTTCAGGGGGGCATGTGGACAACCCCCCCCCCCAAAAAAAAGGACACACTTTCTGGGACGGGTGTGGACTTCAACTCAGCACAATCGTGTTTTTAATACACAATTGCTCCCCAGGTTAAAGGGCTGTGTGGAAATGCCCCCATTAACCATGTCCAATTGTCCAGACAAGTACAATAAATTGGAAAAAAAAATCTACACAACAGATATCTGAATAACCTTCAAAAGAGATTCTACAATTTTCTTAACATATTACTGTCATTTTGATGCATACATATTGCCCCCCCCCCCCACACCACACACACACACAGTGTAATCTTATGGTATAATTCTAGAGTCATAGAATCATAGAATAATAGAGTTGGAAGAGACCACTAGGGCCATGCAGTCCAATCCCCTGATATACAATAAAAGCACAATCAAAGCACCCTTGACAGATGGCCATCCAGCCTCTCTTTAAAAATCTCCATAGAATGAGCTTCCACCACACTCCATGGCAGAGAGTTTCACTTTTGAAAAGCTCTGATAGTCAGGATGTTCTTCATAATGTTCAGGTAGAATATCCTTCCCTGTTATTTGAACCCATTGATCTGAGTCCTAGTCTCTAGGACAGCAAAAAAACAAGCCTGTTCCCTCTTTCTTATGACAACCTTTCAAATGTTTAAACATAGCTATCATTTCTCCTCTCAACCTTTTCTTTTTTTTTTTTTTTTGCAAGCTAAACATACCCAGCTCTTTAAACTGCCCCTCATAGGGTTTCATGGTCTCCAATTGTTTGATCATTTCAGTTGCCCTTGTCTGGACATGTTCCAGCTTGTCAATATCTCTCTTAAATTGTGGTGCCTAGAAATGGGTATAATATTACAGGTGAGGTCTAACCAAAACAGAATAGAGAGGCACCATGACTTCTCTTGATCTAGACATTATACTCCTTTTGATACAGCCAAAAATCCCATTGGCTTTTTTAGCTGCTGCATCACATTGTTGGCTCATGTTCAACTTATTATCTACTAAGACTCCAAGATCTTTTTCACATGTACAGTTGTTGAGCCAGATATCACCCATCCTGTATCTGCCTTAATGTAGTATCCTACATTTCTCCTTATTGAAATTCATTTTGTTAGTTTTGGTCCAGAGCTATCATGGGAAAAAGATGTTTCAACTGAAGCTTTCTGGCCATTCCTGGTTTCCACAACAAGCCACATTTTTCAAAATTTAATTATCACAGGGACAGAAAGTGAGGTGAAATCTTCTGAACAAGGGCACAGATAGCAAAGCAAACACCACATGAGTTTTAATCCTTACCAAATCATTCATATACCAAATCATGTAGTTTTCTTTTACCACTCGTTTACCACTGTTAGCCCATCAAGTTTCAGAACATTTCGTTCATGCACAGATTTTTGGGGGAATTTTCAAACTTTTTACAAACAACATTTAAAAAAAAAACTGCAAGAACTATCTCCTTGAATTTTCTATATGATGACAGGAGGTAACAGGGGATCATTCCCCCCCTCCCCCGACTTTCAGAAATATCCATATATCTACTTATTTTAGGGATTTTAAATAAAAAAAAAATTGACAAAAATGTTTTTAAAACTCCATAACAGTTATCTCATTGAATGTCTCTCATATTAACCAATAGAAACCAATATTAACCAATTAACTTTTTCACATAATCCTAGAGTTAGAGGGGACCCCAAAAGCTACCTAGTACACCCCCCTTCTTTCAGGCAGTAGGGCACCATCAAAACTCTACTGACAGATGGCCATCCAGCCACTAAACTAATTAATATGCTTTCCATATAGTATAGGGACCATCTATTTAGGGATTTCTGCCCAGCCCAGGCAGCGATGTACTTAATCTTTAAAATTACGTATTCAGGGTGCCTTAAATGGATTGGAAGCTTTGTTAAGTCTTAGATAAATCTATCCAAAAACACACATAAATTCATTATTTGCATTAATAGTTGAAGCTCATTCCCAGTGTGCCAACCACAGCAAAGTCTCCCGTGCTTTGCATATTGCATATGGAATTATATTCACAGGTGGGATCGTGGCAATAACAAATATTCCAAATTTGCATCAATTGTCTTGAGAATGAAATTACTGTGGCAGCCTTAATTGTATACCTTTTAAAAAGATTTCAGAGATTGCTAGCTCCATTTGAGAATTTGCTTTCACCACATTTCTGACATTTCTCCAAATGTTGATTCAGGTCCTCTTCAAAAGAGACTTTGAAGCATATTTGATGTTTCACCAAGAACAAATAATGACCATCAGAGTTTGGAAAAATTTTGAACAAGTCCTAGATCCCACAACAAGCATTAAGTAGATGCAATCGGTTTTTGAGTCCCAGAAAACCATTTGCTTTATGTTATCATTTATTGTTTCTATGTGCTATCACATTCACTCTTACTTATGATGATCCTATCATGGGATTTTATTGGTAAGATTTATTCAGAGGAGGTTCAATTACAACATCTCTCCCTGTGAGAGTGGGAGTTTAGTACTGATGGATTTCGCTGTATTACTTAGTAATCTCAAGTGAAATGTGGTTGTTTTGAAAACTGCTAATCTGTAAAATGTAGAAAACAGATCCAGGACAATCTGGATAAGTGCAAATTATTTTAAATAACAATCACAGTGCAAGGTGTTCAACAAAGTCTATTAATCAAAGTAGAAAATCTAAATAAAATGTATTCAGAATATTTTAAGATGAATTAGAATATTTCCAGTGAAACAAGATGTTTTGTCCATCCTTATTATTGATAGTACAGGCTTCATCAAATTTTGACTGTTGCCCTGGCAGAATAGCAAACAACTTAGGTCTTTTGTGGTTGATACAGTATGGATGTGCTATGCTAAATTATTCATTCCTGCAAGGAAGAACAAGCAATTTAATACATTTTCTCCTTGTTGCCAGACATCTTTGAAAACATTTTGTACTAAAATTATACATTTTTCAAAAAACCTTCACATGTTGAGAGTCTCCAGCAGTGTGTAGGGGAGATTACCTTTGGCCGCTCTGTGTAACATTGGGAGGATGGGAAAGCAGCCGTCACTCTGAAAGAGTGTAATCTTCCAGATAATTGACTGTCTCTTTCTCTCTCTCCCACTAGGGGTACCATTGAGGTTCCCCCGGAGCACCCAGGGAGTTTAAGTGGCTGAGGGGGAAAAGGAAAGGGCCTGAGGCTGTTTGGAATTGTGGAAGTTGAAGTCCAAAATACCTGGAGGGCTCAAGTTTGCCCATGCCTGGTCTATATTGAGGAAAGTCAGAATCTCCCTCTCTTCTGCTCACCAAGTTTCCCCATGCTTGCCTACTGCACACAGCAGAGGCGGGAGGGGGCAGTGTTGCAGTGTCAGTTGGCCGAGGTGCTTGTGAATTCTGCAGACTGCCCTACCCTCCTTGCTTGGAGTCCGACATGGGGGTAACCCTGGCCCCCTTTCTCAGGAGAACGTCACCTGCCTGTCCCCTGCTACTTTCCCCATGACCAAGGGAACCCTCCATTCTGAGGCGGCTCTGCTTGCCACCCTGTCCCCTTCTGCCTGCCTTTCCTTCCAAGCCCCTGGGATGGGACAGACGGGGCCCTCCAAGGCCAGCAGGGGCTGCCATCACCAGGGAGGCCTGGGAGTGCAGCCGGCAGCAGGCGTCTCGGCATGCCGTGCTGCCCTGGGACTGGCCTTCCTCCCGTAGGTGACCTTGGCGAAGCTGCGGGAGGTCCCCCCTCCTTCCTTCCTTCCTCACTGGCCACAAGGCTTGCTGGGTTGCTATGAGTTTTCCAGGCTGTATGGCCATGTTCCAGAAGCATTTTCTCCTGACGTTTCATCTACATCTATGGCAGGCATCCTCAGAGGTTTGTGTGGTCTGTTGGAAACTAAGCAAGTCCTTTCCACAATTTGTTGGTTTAATTATATGTTTCTTGTACTGATGTCAAGCTGTTGCTCTAGTGCTTTTCCCACTCTTTTGAAGATGTATGTAAATAATCTTCAATTTTCACCCCTTGGCTGAGACCTTTGATGTTAAAGATAATGTTTCATTATCTACAGAAGTTTTAGAGCTCTTCCTGCAAAACATCAATGCTCTTCAGGAAAGTTGAGAGTTGGAGCAAAGGCTGTAAGGAGGTTTTCCTTGAAAACAGTCCAGGTCCCATTGATCCTCCTGGATCTCTTTGCAAATGTTGGTCCCCTTGAACAGGGTAGTTTATTGAAATTGTTAGGTGGAATGGAAACAGGGAGTCTCTTGTTTAAGTCTTATTATTTCTCTGAGATTTCTTGAGAAATGTTTATATAGTAAAAAGTATTACACATATTTGTATAAGGTAAGGGTTTTCCTCTGATGTTAAGTCTAGTTGTGTCCGACTCTGGGGTTTCGAGCTCATCTCCATTTCTATGCTGAAGAGCTGGCGTTGTCCGTAGACACCTCCAAGAACATGTGACTGGCATGACTGCATGGAGCGCAATTTTGTGCACATCTCTACTCCACATCACTGAAGTGATTAAACATAAACAAATTTGACAGATCCCATTTCAAGTGTTTCTCCCTGCTTTCTCCCATTTTACCATGCATTGGGAGCTCACAAGACGCTTTCTAACTGACTCTAGTTTTCCCCATTTCCCTACACTCCAGAAGCACTTCACAGACAAAGCAGCTTGGGTGAGAGACAGAGGTCCCCTTGCATTGTATGATGGGATCTATGTTGCTTCATCTATGAACTATTTTATAAGTGTGTGGAAATGGGGGAGAACTTGCATGTGATGAAGTCCATAATAATTTTGAACATTGGAATATTGAGCATTGGACTATGGCTCTGGAGACCATGATTCATATCCCTACTTGACTAGGCAAACTCTAAGCAAGTCACACTTTTTCATCCTAAGAAATCTTCTTCTAAACAAGATGACCAAGGAAACCTCATGATAGATTTTCCTTAGGGTCTCCATAAGTTGGAAACAGCTTGAAGGTACAGAGCAACAAATAGATCGTACTAAGTGGCTTACTAAAGACACTTATTATCATGTTATATGTTATATGTATCCTTTGTAATAGATAGTAACAGACTTCTTTATTTTTGGTCCTATTCTGGGGGAAAGCTAAAATATGAACGAAATAAATAAATATTTTTTCTCCCAAACTAAATGCAAGCCACAGGTCTTACAGTACCAAATTATACTTTTATGGCTTTCTGTATATTCATTTGGCCCCAGCAGGCTGATATGGTGCTTTCTCCCATTGTGATATACCGGGATGTGAAAGGCCCCCCATCGTGGCACATAAAAGAACACAGAACTTGAAAGACATGTTGGTACACTCAAATATTGACCATGACACTCAAAGTATGAAAATTAGACCTAATTTGGTAGGAAATTTTCCTTGCCACCATTGTGCCATATGTCCCCAATACTAAGTTGTTTCAGAATCCTCATACTAGGATAGTTCATCAACTGCAACATTTTGCTACATGCACCACCAAAGGAGTCATTTACCTTATTACTTGTCCCTGTTCCTTGATGTATGTCAGCCAGACCAGTAGACAAATTAAACTCAGTGTAACAGAACACAAGAGTAAGATTAGGAATCGGACCATTGATTCAAGCCTGTATAAACATTTCAATGACATGAACTATAGTCCTGAATCATTCAGGGTTCTAGTCCTAGAGGTAGTTACTTCTTCCTCAAACACAGATTTATGCACCAAACTACAACGGGAAGCCTTCTGGATATTCACTCTTAAAACAGTTCACCCTAAGGGTCTCAATGATTCTATTTCATTTCAATGTTTTCTGTGAGCTTGGTGTATACCTTTGGTGAAGTTCAAATAGATTCTTTTTATGTAAAACTTCTTTCAAATGGCTGATACATAGCCACACCTATATCCATACTGGGCCCCTATATACAGTGAGTTCTACCTGCTTCTCCTGTGCTTGCCTAAGGAATCAAACCAGTAGCAGAGCACCTCTGTAGGAGAGTTGATGTAGGAGAGTTTATGTGAGTATCTCCTGTCTTCAATGCTTTTACTATACTTTGTAATTTGTATTTTTATCCTGTACAAATGTTTCTAGCCACTCGTATGTATTCCCTGTAGGTCCACTCCGTCATTGATAATGACACATTGAAATTATATACTTGAAGAACGAAATTGACTACTCTAGGTTCTCTGTACCTGCATAACCACCACCTGAGGAAGACTACATAGTCGAAACCGGTCGTGGATGGTGACTAACCTTGGACTTGTTTAAAACATTGGATTTCATAAAACGATTCACTTACTTGGACATTTAAATTTGGACTCACAATTAGTGACTTATACAGTCCTCCATGTGGAACATGAACTGGTGGGCATTGGACTCACAAACTCTGAATATAGAGTTTTACTTTCTATGAATGTATGTGTGTTGGTAACACATGGATTATATTTTGGTTTAATTACTGTTTTATAGTTTATATTATTGGATTACATTTCTAGTTATAGTGGCCTCTTGCCTGTGCATTTCAGGGAATCCTTTCTTTGTATTGCTTTCTCTCATCAACAGGGCATTTTAAATAGTGAGGGCAGTGTCACTGAATACTAGCAGTGTTCAAAGAATGAACCTACAAGTATTTTGAATGAAAGATGTATGGTATAACTGTAGGGTGATGTACATTTCCTGAATACATCTGATTACAGTACTAAACAAAAAAAAGAAAAAAAAGAAACTCAAATCATTAGCATTTGAGAAATGTAAGTCCACCAGCATGGATCAATATCTAAGATATGCCATGAAC
Source organism: Anolis carolinensis (assembly GCF_035594765.1). Classification (NCBI taxonomy): domain Eukaryota; kingdom Metazoa; phylum Chordata; class Lepidosauria; order Squamata; family Anolidae; genus Anolis; species Anolis carolinensis. Next base: position 106,199,634 of record NC_085844.1, read on the forward strand.
TAAGATAGACAACGTTTTAAGAAAGTTCACAACATAATGGAAACAGAAGGAAAGTATACTATCCATCAGTAGTGACATTACGGGCACCATCAAACAGATACCACTGACATCTATGAACTAGACTCTATATATCACAATTAAAAATGATGACTAGCTGGGGAAAAGTTGCATTTTAACCGAGACAAACTTTTGAAGCTAAAATGCAGGTAAAAAGTGTTATCACTGCAACAGAAATAGTATTTTGAGGAAAAGTCTTGTTGTATCACAATTAATGAGCAACAACTGCTTTTATCATCCCAGAAGGTCCAGTAAGTCATTCTCTAAGCTATTTATTCCTTCTTTGAAACATCACAGATATTTGGGAACTGGCTAAAGAACAAGGAAAGTCTGGGAAAAAATCAATTTACATTCTCCTGTGTAATAGTCTGATTATTTTTAGGTCATTGATCCCACCTTATTAAAATAAAATGGTAAAATCTATAGCTCTTCTCCCACTGTTGTGGTCAATTAAAGCAGTGAGCACATTAGCTATATTTAATTTTGAAGAGAAAATTGCTACCTGGGGTTGCATTATATTCTTGAGTTATCTAGGCATGGAACATATTCCTCTGCTAATTTTACAATAGCACAAGTTAACTTACATCAGGTATAATTTCATCCACATCCATGAAAACAGTAAGTATCACCAACTGGAATCTTTAAGATTTAGAGTAGACCCAATAGAAGAAACATCCCAAGATAGCTGTTCACATTGAATCCTCTGGTATGATAAAAGAAGGGGACTGAGACTAACATTACTGACTTCGGACCCTTTCACACTGGCCAAAATGTAATACAAGCCAGCATTCCAAATGCCGGTTCATCTCATTGGTGTGTGTGTATGTGGGAATTACCATATACTCACACGTGCTGATGACTGTTGGCATAGCTAGCCATGGCCAGTGTCAACCTCACCTTCCTATACCCCATTTTGTCCCAAAAATGAAGAAACAACCTGTTGACTGCTAAAGGAGGCTTCCTTGTAGCTCCATGCTGCTCAAAAATGACATGATAGAGCTTAAGAGACGGTGGGAGGAATTTCTTTTCAAAAGCTCCATCGCATTATTTCTGAGCACTATGGAGATCCAGGGAAACTTTCTGAATAGGTAAATATGACACTTCTTTGGTTTTGGGGTGAAACAGAGTGCAGGGGGCTGCCACTGCCAACCCACCTCCTTGGGCTGCCTTAGCCTGAGGAGAGTCTGATGAATGTGGACACTCCCATTTGGGATCACACATGGTGATCCCCAATAGACATTTCCACAGCCACATCATCATCAAAGGTCTGAACAGGTTTATCCTGGGTTACATCACATTAGGCTAGGGCATAGTTTGGATACTGCAGGCTAATGTAATTACTTTCACACATTATGTGGCAGCATAGATGGGCCCTCAAATACTCAACTATTTCAGGAAACTGCTAAACATTCCATGTGGCTTAAGGCACCTAGTGAATTTGTGATATGAGAATCAAACTCTGGTCATAGTCCAATCCTCATGCCATTACACCAAATGTCCCCAAACTAAGGCCTATAGGTGAGATGTGGCCCTCAAAAGTCATTTATCTGACTCACATCATAAATTTTAGACTTAGGGGTTCCCTAGGTCTGAATCAACTTGAAGGCATACAACCACAATAATCCTAATTAACTTTAAATATTGTCCAAGTTATGAACAAGATGGGTTCTGTAGAATTATACTTAAGCTGAATTTTTCAAGATATATATGGGATATACAAAATTACCATTAGTCCTCATAAGTTGGATCCTATTTGTTAAATTTGTACTTACAATGTGATATCTGACACGTGGGCATGGCCTGCACCAAAAACTTAAGAATTGAAACTTACCCAATACTTTTTCGTTTGAATTTTGTAAAGCTTGGAACGCTCCCAAAGTCAGTTTCATTTCCAGCTCAAGCAAAGCAAAGCCAAAAAGGCTGCAATTCCTCTTTAAATTAGTAGCCTCTCACCATTAGGAGAGGGAAGCAGCAGGGAAAGAGAGCCTGGGAAACCACAAAATTTTGGGAAATATAGCTTAGAAGGTGATGAGCCCTATGCCAGAGAATTCAAAAGACCATGTCCCTAACTACATTTCCCAGAGGGAGGGGGAGAGAGTTTTTGATAGCATAGGAAAGGGATAACAGCCCTATGGTGTTTGTGATGCAGTCTTTGCCCATGTTCAGAAGATTTCATCTCACTTTCTGTCTCTGTGATGATTGGATTTTGAAAAAAAAAGTGGAAACAAGGATTGGTGATAAAGCTTCAATTGAGATACCTTTTCCCCATCATAACTCTTTCAGGAATGAATTTCTTTTCTTAGGGATAGATTTATCTTACTTCCTGTTGTCTCATCCCAATTCTTAACTATTAGTCATTTGTAAGTCAGTTGTCTGTAACTTGGGAACTGCCTGTATTGTTCTTTCATGGGATTTTTTTTTCATAGAATATGTGCAGTGTTCATAGGAATTCATTCATGCTTTTTCAAACTACTGTAAAATCTGCCCTCTTAATAATTTGAGGGACTGTGAACCAGCCTTCTGCTTAAAAAGTTAGAGGACTATTCATCATATTCACAGTATTTTTAGGAGTGTTTAATAAATCTGCCTCACTATTGGCTGTCAGATTTACTAAACACTACTGAAATTGCTAGCATGTGCATGAGCACATAATTTGTGTATGTGAGAAGAGACTTTCTAGTGCCCACTTCAATGTTTTAGCAGTGCCAAGATAACACATTTGCATTTACTCAGATCTATTTTTAACCACTATTAACTTGTTTCTGGGAGAGAGAGAAATACTTTTCATACAACTGATAGCTCCTAGAGAGGATGTGAAATGAAACAAATAAGATCCATACATTCCTATACAACCAATCAAAAAAAGTAAAACACTAACAAATCAACAAAGCCAAAGCAATCCACACAGAGAGTCTCCTAACCACAACTCCCACTGTGCCACAGCTCCAAGGACATATATGCACTCTCAAAAAAAGACAACTTAGAACTAGTTCCTGCTCCTGTTGCCGCTGTTCCACCCCCTTCCTCTCCACTTCCAACATTAAAACTTTTTGTCACAGTTACTTTCTCCTTTATCTTTGGAATAATAAAAAAATTGACAAGAAATAGATCATCTTACTTGAAACGTAGTACTGAGGAGAGCTATATGGATAACACAGACTGCCAAAATATGAATAAATGGATCCAAGAGCAAATTAACTCTATCAAGAAAGCACAATGGCTAACATGAGGTTATCATGCTGCCAACACATTGCAATATTACATCACACATTGGGGAAAAACAATCATGTTTGATAAGGGCTGTAGGGGAAGAAAGGATAACCACATTGCAGATTCCCTTAAAAATGCCATGACCCTGAATCTTTAGGACTCAAGCAGGGCTCTTGGTGACCAAATCTTTTGTCAGGCTCAGCTTGATGAAAAACAATTAGAACAAATTTGGAGCAAGACCTATGATAATGAACACAAGTATGCTGATGTGCTTGATGAGGAGCACATGAAAAGATCTAATGTTTAAAATAGAATTGTGAATTAATTGAAAAGCATTCTACATTATTTTTTTCTGTGTGAAAAAGCAATGTTTTCTGCATAGGAGTTAATATCCCTACATAATTTTCCATGCAGAAAACAATTTCTGTGCAGGGGAACCATGTGAGAATTTTGCACAGAATAAGTTCTGAACTTCAAAAATTCTCATCAGTCTAACATTCTTCTTGTCAAGATTACTCACCACTCAAATTTTTTAAAAATAGATTTCTGAATATTCTTTTCATATCTAAGATTGATAGTTGTCAAATAGATAGTCAATGAAAATTAGTGGAGAGTTACATCCCTATTGTTAATTATGTGTGAGGGGGTGGAGGTGGGGGGAGAAGTAGCATTGAGACCAGGGATGAGAATTGTCTGCTACATTCTTCCTGCCAAGACTATCGAGACACATGCAGGGGGTTTAACTATAAAATAGTTAAGATGGTCTTCCACCTTGCAGTTTCCTAATAACACCAAGCTCCACAGACAACATACACAAGGCCAAAATATATAGAGAACAATAATGGTTCAAAACATATAATATTGTCACGCTCAAGGCAGCGGAGCACCAAGAACCATACACGGAGGCCAATAACTATCTAATATCTTTATTAAGGAAATATATAAGAATGATAAAAACAAGTAGAAAAGATAGTCCAGAAGCAGACCTTTCAAATGAGGTCAAATATAGTCCAGAAATAGTTTGTCCAATAAATGATATTAGAGTCCAATGATAAAATCCAATAAACCGAAACACACACTATTGCCAAGCAATAGTGTGGGGAATTGTCCAGGGTCTTTCAAGGTCCAAGGTAAAACCACAAGAAGGCTGGAAACAAAGCTTGAATCTAGGATCAAGGTCCGTGACTAGGAACGAGGCAAGGCAATTCTTGTATACTTGAATAGGCAAGGCAAGGAAACTGGATTTGCAGACTTAGCGAAGTCCACACTAGGCTGGGAACACGAAATCACTCCTGAAGCTGATCTGTTGTCTCTGCACGGAATCAACCGTGCCAGGCACCTTTAACTGGGTCTCGTTTTCCCGCCAAACAGGTGTCCAGCGCTCTCTTTCCCTAGAGAACAGGAAACGAAACCCAACTTTCCAGATGTGAGACTCCCTGGATTTTCCCAGGGGAAACATGGCTAATCAGTGTCTTGTTTGGCTGCAATTCTCAAACTCCTGCGAACCCGCTCTTTCACTCCCCTGTCTGCAGCAAAGGATTGTCTCCTAGCGAAGGGAGGTGAGAGCTGCTCAAGGTCTGTTTTAATGGGTTCTTGGGCAAGAACATCAACATCAGGCATCTGGAAGGATTCCGGCTGTTGTTGATCCGGAGAAAACCCCATGTTTTCATCCTCATCTGCCACAGTGACACTAGGAGCGGGACTACAAGGCCCATGAGGCATCACAAATATACACAATATGTATATTAGAGCACCATATACATTCACGTAAACTAAATCAATGCTAAGTCCTCTGAAATCATATGGGATTAACAACGAAAAAATATCTTTCTAAATATATTAAACCAAACAAATAGATATAAGTCTCTGCAGTCCTGGAAGAATTTTCTATGGACTTCAATTGGATTAAACACGGATTAGAGCCAATCAGACTCAGTCTCTCTGCAGTCCTGGAAGGATTTCCTCTGGACTCCAACTGAGTTAAACACAGGATTAGAATATAACAGTCTAGGTCATCAACCAAATGTGGTAAAAGTCTTATAGGTATCCCAACTCCTGTGCTAATGGTGTCAAAGATGTAAGGTATCTCCAAAGATGCAGTATAACAGAAGTAAATTCAAAAACAAGGGAATCAGATTCGATATTAATGTAGATCCTGAGTAGCTGGTTGTTGTCTGGAATAGGTTCCGTCATGGAAAATAGAGGTAATATAGTCATTTGCAACTGGTTTTCCTGGGTATCTCCCCAGTTTTGGAAACCCTTCTTCTGGTAAGTGACAATATATTTCTAAATTCTTTTTGTTATGATGATACATGTTGGAGGCTCTGCTTCAGGTATTCTTTGTGGAGATAAAAATAAAAGGAAAACTATCTAATATTGTGCTCTTCGTGAGATATAATAGACCTTGTAAAAATAGACATGTTGGAACACCCCAAAGTATGCAATATGTTAAGTCAAATACATCCAACCCCATTTTACCAGGTATATGTGAAACAATATCTACTCACATGTCCACAATATTAGTGTACTGTTGTTGATCTTGTGTTGTGAGCAGCCGTTCATGGTCTAATGATGATTTAAATACCTTAATCTGATTACAGGAAGCAGGTGAGGTCCAATTTGTCGTGAAGACCATGAGGGGTAATGGAGGAGGAGTTCTTTTGAAATCTGTGTTGCTAGTCACATGTAATTTCTCTAAAGCAAAAAATGTAAAGCTATTGTAAGGGTGAGATTTCTCACTGAAGTGTGTGTATAAAGTGGAATTCATACTGCCTCTTCTGATTTTAGAATGATGTTCTTGTATTCTGATTCTCAAGGATCTGGTGGTCATGCCAATATATAATAGATTTCAGGGGCATAGGATCACATATATGATGTTTTCAGATGAACATGTCATGTAGTTCTTCAAATTAATCCTGATGTTTAGTGATGGGTGTAAGAATTGCTTAATGGTGCAAGTTTGAAAACAAACATCACAATGTCCACACCTAAAACTTCCTATAATGGAACTCCTAAACTCTGAGTTAGGTGTTTTGAAATCAGAGTGGATAAGAATATCTTTTAAGTTCTTGGATCTTTTATGTGCTATAATCGGTGTCTCCTGACATCCTGGGATATCCTGTATGAGATGCCTATGTTTATCGATGATTCTGCATATGTGTGTGTGTGTGGGGGGGGCTGTGAGGTGAGTGTAAGTGGGCAAATAATCTTGTTTTGTTGCTTTTTGGGCTGATATTTTAATAAAGAACTCCTATCGATCTGTTGAGATTTCTGAAGAGCCAGTTTGAGTATGTTAACTGGATAACCTCTAGCCTTAAGCCTATTGTTAAGGGAATGAGCTGCTGAGAGATAATGATCTTGTCTGCTATTGTTTCTCTTAATCCTAAGTAATTGAGAGTATGGCAGGTTGAATTTCAGTGAATATTGGTGAAAGCTCTTAAAGTGAAGAATAGAGTTTTTGTCATTCGGTTTGGAGTAATTTGTCACATATAAGCCCCTTTCATCTTGGTGTACTGATATGTCTAGAAAATTAATATCGGTCAATTTAATGGTTTTGGTAAATTTGATATTAGGGTGGATGGTGTTGATCCAATGGCTAAATTGTTCAGCCATATAGCTAGTTGTAAAAATCTGTAATATATCATATTTATTAAGTATGTGGGTTTTTTTTCTTGGTTGTAAATGTAGTCAGTTTCTAGCTGTGAAATGAAAAGATTAGCCACTGAAGGCTAATGGCTACACCCCAAATCTGTAAATAAAATTGAGCATCAAATCTGAAATAGTTATTTTCTAAAACTATATAAAATAAATCCATGAGGAAGTGTGTCAGTGGTGTTTGAGATTATCTGGAGTTGAAAAGATCTTCAATAATGGTTCTTATTTCATTTAAAGGAATATTGGTATATAGAGAAGCAATGTCTAGGGGCATTAAAGTAGAATGTCTTGGGATGTGTAGGGATTCTATGATGTTTATGAAGTGAGTTGTATCTTTGATATATGATTTAGTTTTCAAAACAAAGGGTTGAAGGAAATGATCCAAATGTTTAGCCAGTGGTTCTAAAATAGATGATGTACCTGATACAATGGGTCAGCCTGGGGGGGGGGGGCATAATGCCATTATGAATCTTGGACAGAATGTAAAAAACAGGAATTCTAGGAAATTGTTTTTGTAAAAAATCAAATGTTTGTACTGTGATATAGTTCATTGCTAGTCCCTCCGCACACACTATTTTGATCAATGATCTAATTTTACTGGTGGGGTCTGATGGTATTGGTTTATAGAAAGAACACTCTGTCAAGTGTTTATTGACTTCAATAATGTAATCTGACATATTCAATAACACTATAGCCCCTCCTTTGTCTGCGGGTTTCCAAATATAGTCAGGCATCGTGGATAATTTGTTAAGAATATTTAATTCTGATCTAGACATGATCGAGTGTTGTATGGTGTTTACCTTAGAAAGTTTATCAATGTCTCTAGTGACCACCTTTTCAAAGTCTTTGATCATTATATGGGTCTGCACTGCCAGATAATCTGGGATATGCAGATTATCTGGGATCAGATCCTAGGATATAGGGCAGTGTAGAAGGGGCCCAAGCTCAACTTCTGACAGATCAGAGAATCCTAGAGAGGTGTTCCCTTGGGTTAAAAAATAGTGAAAGCTTATTCACTGTTATCCCCATTAGCATTGGTCTTGCAACTAAGTATAGAGGGGTGAGTGTACATGAACAGTCTTAAATCTAGGTTCCCTTTTCTAAAGAAAAAGGCCTCAAATATCACAGCAGTTCTCTGAAAGAGGGAGTAATCAATGAAGACAAACCTGGCATATACTATTTAAAAACAGTGCATTTAAAACTCTTAGCTGCCATGGTAAGTAAGTAAATACACAGAACAAGTATTTTCACTAATTAACACAGTGAACTTTTCACTGTAGCCATTTCATCTAATCTGTTGCTTACCGTGCTGAGTGTGTTCAAAACATGTTTTTTTAACTAGGCAAATGCAACAGAATGCTTTTTAATTTACTACTAATGTTGATTTAAAAGTGGGCAAGCAATCCCAGTGTACACACAAGTGCAATTTGCAAAAATTGGCTTACAGGAAGCCTACAGGAAGGACTTAACACAGAACCAGACATGGCTGCAAATTGCCTTCACAATAAGGAGTGTCTGATGTACTATCAAGAGCAGGCTGTACATTCCATCAGCTTAAATACTCCTGAGATAATAAAAAAAAAGGAAATATGAGTCGAGGGTTTTGATAAATAGAACATTTCTCTTTCAAGAAGCAAATGGAAATGCATCATAAATAATTCCTGAAAACACCAATTCTCTTCATTTCTTTAGTTGTGATCACTTCATTACTTTCTTTCAAATGGGAAGTTTTGGAAAATAGATCTAATCCCCATGACATCTTATGTAAGCAATGACCTTTCATTGTTTCTTTCCTCATAAAATATCTAGAAAAGATACCCAGATCTCTTAGTACATTAACAATCAGGAATATCTTTCTTTTACTTTTTTCAGAGGCATTTTTGCTATGCTTCTGGACTTTGGGATACATATCTGGTATAGCCTCAGTCCTCTTGTAAACAGCTGTATAAAAACAAGATTATCAGTTTGAACTGGATTATATGGCAGTGTAGACTCAGATAATCCAGTTCAAAGCAGATAAAGTGGGTTATCTACCTTGATATTCTAGATTATATGGCAGTGTAGAAGGGCCCTCAGACCCAAAGAGATCACCAGAAGTCACAGTTCCTGCTCACTACCTTTTTTCCAACAGACGTCTCCTGTCAAGTAAGGCTTCCTTTCTAAATGATTTCACATGTAAAACCCAAATCACATTTTCTCAGACAAATTAGAAACTGGGATGAATAAAAACTGGCAATTTCATAGATCCCTCGCAGGAGATACCTACAGTTGATGTCTAAAGCTCTTTGCATATTAATGCTATCTCGTAGAATTGTATGTAAAGTAGACTTGGGTGACAAAGAATAATAGTGCAGGTACAAAAATACATTTCATGCAGGTAAAAAAATACGTTTCTAGGCTCCTTGACGGAGCTTCACAGCACTTATAAATGTAACTAGATGGCTGTCATGGGCCTTGATAGTTCTGTCACTTAATCTATTAATAAGACAAACTATTTTTGACCCAACCTCTTCAAATCCATTTCCTTTCATCTCATCTCATTTAATAGGAAAATTGAAGCCTATTACATGTCTAAGTAAGTATCCTGTATATCACTCATGTGGTTCTTAAAGCAGATCTTTCAAGGCTGACAGGCCATATTTGTTAACTGCATATGCCAAATGGATGTGCTAACTCTGTGGAGATGTGAACAAAAGCACTAATGCTTTGATATAGCCAAGAAAAAACAGCAACAGTGTTACAATCTAAAACAACTATTTGCATAATGGAGAAGAATTTGAGCAGCATGCTCAAATATCTACACTCAATCTCAATTCATTTACAAACACACATAGATAAATAATTATCAAATGTCTGTGTAGATACATTATTTCTGATAAACATATATTCCAATGTTATTGAAAGTGTTCAATTTAAATGGTACAGGGACAGTCCAACCAACCTGACTCTCCATTTCCAAAACTTTTACAAAATGTCCCACATAATTGAGAAACATAAGCAGGAATTGTCAGAGTATTTGCAGGGCAGCAGTAGTTGGATGGAATCAGTGGAACGCAGAATGAAGAGACATCAGAGACGATGGTAGAACTATATACAAGTTTTACTGACTTCAGCAATAATCAAGACAAACAGACTTGCAGACAATGGACGAACACAGGACTTGACTCTCACTCTAGGCAGACAGAACTCGACTCAACTCAACCAGATGCAATTAGTAATGCACAAACACTTGTGTCTGGACACTCCCTGGTTCCAGCCACACATCAAGGTCATCACAGCTTCTTAGCAATTAACTCTTTCCAGACTATAGTACACTCTGGATGATGCAATCAGTATGCAATACAGGCAAGACACAAATTTAATTTAAACACTACCAATACACAAATCCCACATTAAGAGGAATAAGATACGTATCCTATTATTTATTATTTCTGCACATCAGTGATTAATACACATTAGAAATTTGATATCCACAAGTCACTGGTATGCACAAGTCAATGTTCTAACACAGTTCTTAAATAAACAAGCATTAAAAAGTCATGCTTGGGGAAAATATTTAGAAATAACTGGAAAATTAATGAACTTTTGACTGAAGTTACAAGAAAAGATAATCTTAAACAAAAGGAACATTTTTTTAGTCAGTATAAACTATTTGACAATGGAATGAAAAACTCAAAAATGTGGATTTTCCTCCACTAGAATCCTTACAACAAATTTGATAGCCAACTATCAGAGATGTTTTAACTGCCTATTACTGCATTGTCTGGATGAAAGAGTATAGCTGTGAGAGTTAGGAAAATGTGTACATTCTCCCCATACATAAGAATTCCAATGAAATGTTCTTCAGTTCTTAAATTTCAAGCACTTTGGTTCACAAAAGTTCAGTTGATTATTTAAAAATAGAGTCTACAAATCTAAAGAAAAGGGACAAGAAATGTCGCCAAAGGAATAGTTGCCAACAGGAATTATTAAGAATTATTTTCATGGCTGCTTGTTGTAATGTTTAAAATTTGGAGAGTGCAGTAAAATTTTATTTGGGAAGGCAGAATTATTTTAAGCATGTTTATGTCTGTTTGTGGGCAGGTGGTCCTCATTTCTGAGTCCCTAAGCGCAACTCTGCTAAAGAGTTGGGACTATATGACTCTTGGAGTTCTATCTGAATCTGCAATTCCTTAATTTTGTGAACAAGTGTCTTCATATTCAGATATGTGGCTTGTAAGGGACACGTGCACACTTATTCAACACTGCAGGAAAGGAACTTTCAAATATGTTCAGAAATATTGTTTTCTTTCCTCAGTTTAAACCAAGTATTTAAAATAGACACCTCTGATAATATATACTGATATCATCATGCATGTGATACATGTGTATGGGAATGTTATGGAGAGGAAGAAGGTATTCATTAGTAGGATTGGATAATAAAAGGAGTAGAACTGTAACAAAGTTGAACTTGTTCCAGGGAAGCATTTCTGTAAGAAAAGTGAAAGTGTGGATTTGTATAAATACACATTCTCTAAATTAGATTTTTTTTACAATAGGCTCAGTACATGATTTCTAAAAAGGGTGTCTGGCCAGGGCACTAATCTAGGTGGGAAATACATAAAATTTTGTAGCATTCACCTCATAAAGTGTGAGATAACAAGTAGGCAATATCTTTTATGTGAATAGCTTCACAAAGCTGTTCTTCCAGGAAAAGAAATAACAACAAAAAATAGATTTGTAGTTTAAACCACTGCAGAGTTAATGCCAGTTAACAAAAATGGTTACCAGGATTGTAGTCTGTGCTTAGTCATAAATGCCACCAACCCAAGAGCAGGTTGGAGGGGCTGAATGTAATAACAAGCTAATAAAAGGGGAAGTGGAGGTCACTCTCACTATGTGTGTACTGTATGATTTTATTTTATTCACAAACTTTCCTTATTTGCATTTGGCATGTGCTTCTGAATTTTGGTTACGTGCCAAAGCTGGGAGTGACAACAGTGAATTAAATCTAATAGTACATCTTTCTTCCTTTTTTTACAAATCTTGAGAGACAACTTTGGAACCACTGTCAAATGAAGAAATCCACTCTAACGCAGTGTCATCTGTATACTTTTACATCAGTCAGAGTCAGCACAGTGATGGGCTATAGCAGCAAGAGTTGGATTCTGTAGTCCAAAACAGCTCCAGGGCACCACATCAGGGAAGACTGATTTCTGACATGGCTTTCATAAGAACGTATTATGTTTGCACACACACCCGTCTGTACACACATACATCAGATTTTGGGTGAGAAGTGTTGGAATGAGAAGATGAAGACGCAGGAGCACATGTGCAAGTATCCTTTTTCAATCTTTTAAACATAATTTTTAAAAATAAATAAAGCTGACAGCATATTATGTTGTTGACGTCTTTATGTGAGAATATTTTATGTAAAGCCAATACTGAGATCCACCCTGCAGCTGATGCAATGTAATAAAGAAAATTGGTTTGAGTTATTTAGCCATGCTAGCGTACTTAAAAAATATTGCAATATATATATATATTATGGAGTAAGGGCTGATAGGAAAACAATTGGATTGCAAAGCCAAACACTTTAGTATGCTGATGATATTCAAAAAATAACAATTAAAATGTAAACATTACAACAATTTCTGTGAGTTATGAAGGTATTAAAATGAGATATTCCTGAAGCTGGTTGCAACAGAGATAATATTTTACTCAGTGCTGAAATTTATGTGTGATGCCTGTAGCTTTGCATCACAAACAAATGCCTTAGTGACCAGCAAGCTTAATCACGGGCAAACAATAGACTTCCATTATATTATCTTTAAAGATAGACACATGCTTAATATTCAGCTCATTTTTATTCCATTACTTTAAAATAAAATATTAGTTTACATAGGACCAAGACAATCATTTACTAGGGCTCCTGATTTGCAGAAAAACAAACACCATGATGCACAGCCATACACTTCAGATTGCTATGTCATTCTAAAATGGCAAACCCATATCTGTGTACATGAAGCCACAACACTGAGGACGTTTAATCAGATTTTATTTTATGTACCTGGAGGAAGCAAGTTCATGTCTCCTTCATCACCATATGAATAGGTTTTTTAGCTTGTCAATATGTACAAAGTTGTCATAAATAACCATAGCTTGACTTGGAAAATTATCTAATAGAACCAGATAATCTGTCCCTCTTGCTTTAAATGACCAGCAATGGTTCTCCAGTATCTCAGCAAGTGTCTTTTATAGTTCTATTGATAGATTCAGGGACCAAAACAGAGACTTTCTGCATTTATGGGATGCACTCCATGCTCAAATAAAGTATCTACTAGCATACTCACCAACCACCAGCAGCCAGCAGGCACTGTCATAACTAATATTTTGCATTTGCAGATATTCAGTTTGTGTAAATGAGTTCTGATGTTCTTTTTCTTCTTCTCTCCTCTCTCGTGCATGTTGCTTACTACAATCTGCAAGCTGCCTCAATGTACAAAATTTTGCATTCATTAGCAAAACAGCCTTTATGGTAGAAATCAATGATTCATTGACAAAATAACTGTATATATATCTTCCCAGAAGGTGTCCCAATGGGTTCAGTGGTATGTCTGTATTTATAGTCTATTATTGCTTAAGTAGGGGATGATGCAGTTATTATGTGCCAAAAAAAAAAAAAAACTCACTGAGACAGAACCCTTACCTAGGCTGGCCTTCCAGTTCCAACCCTGGGGCTCCTGTCACTCAACTTGTACTTTTGTCCTTAAAATCCCTCTTTGGATATGGTAATCAGGCTTCAAGATGATTGCTATTCTCGACAACTGTCTGTGTAGATCAATCAGACACAGCCATAGAAAATAAAAAATAAAGATTTATTAACAATTTGTTTAATACTTAGGTTAAATACAAACTCCCTAGTCTCTTTTTTCATTCATAGCTTCCAAATCAATATTCATCTCTCCCTTCCCACACCTCTCTCTGGGCTTGACTACTCCATGCCTATATCCCAGTCTCAACCAGAAGTATATCCTGGGGTGAAACAAGTAATTTTACTCCACAGTAGGAGATGTTAGGAAATGCTTTGGAGATTCCCCCCAAACTTTGGAGCAGTCCCACAACTCAAATATGAAACCGCCCACTGTTCACAAGGGCAGACACTAGGCTTGTGTATGGATTCGGTTTGGTCAGTTCCCTTTGGCCAATCTGGCTTTTTTGGCTTGTTTGGCTGGTTGTAATGGCAAGGGCTCAGTTGCCATGTTTTTTTCTGCTGAAATGGTCCACACAGCAGCCGATCACAGCTCCTCCTCCCCTATTTGGTATCACAGGCCGTGCAAAGAGGCTGCTGCGTGCTTGCACAAAGCTTCCCCATGACCTCTGCCTGTTGGGCTAATCAAAATAGAAAAAAAAAAACCAAGACGTGTCTTACACAAGCTGAGTCTATTTCATGGGGTGAGCACCTCCAATTTTCTCAGCTGCATCCTGGCTCTGGATACGGAAGGATGCTCCCTTAACCCCATTCCTCAAACCCAGGCCTCCTTGAAAGGAAGAAAGTAAAGAATCCCAGGAATGGAAAGGGGAGTTCCCTATTGTCGCTACTGGGATGGATCTTCCTGGATCTTTCAGCTACCTATTCGAAAACCGATTTTTTTCATTAGCCAATTTTTGGGAGGATCCCAAAAACATAATGAAATTTAGATACCAAAAACATATCACCCTCCAGCCAAATTGCACAAGCATAGCAGACACTTCTATCCCTTTCCCCTTTGCCCCTTGGTATAGAGAATAGCAGATGAATTGGGTCCATGTCATCCCTGTCACCATGGCAGATAGCCAAGACCTCCAGAGATCTCTGGACTTTTGCTGACATCACTAAAGTCACCTGAGAAACTAGGAAAAGGGAGCTAGGCCATCGATGGTGCTAAGCAGTGACCAGGAGCTCTTCTCAGCTTAGCAACTGCTGGTGTGGCAGCAGAAAGAACAATCAAGGTAAGGGTGACCATCCAGCATGTCCAAATCAGGTTCAGTCCATTAACCATCTGGACATTGTTCCTGCTGAATCCATGGCCAGTTCAAAGCATCAGTTCCTATGGATTGGCTTTCACATTTAAGTGACTGTGTAGATGAGCCCTCAATCCCTGACTGCTTTATCACATTTTCCCTGAGACAAACCTCTAGTTTCCGTCATCCCTTCCTCCTCCTGCATATCACAGCATTCCCCAAACATGCATTAAGCAGATTTGTGTGTCTTCAATCAATGTGAATTTTGCACAGAAAACAGCATTTACAATATTTGTCCGTGTAAATAGATTTTTTGAAGAAAAAGGTTTCTCTCACATTTTTCCAGAACAACCCCCTGCCCTCCCACATACACACACAAATTGTGTGCACAGTCCATCCTCAACTACATCATTTTATTGGCTGCTGCTGCTCAGTCGTTTAGTCATCTCCAACTCTTCATGACCTCATGGACCAGTCCACGCCAGAGCTCCCTGTCGGCCATCACCATCCCCAGTTCCTTCAAGGTCAACCCAGTCACTTCAAGGATACCGTCCATCCATCTTGCCCTTGGTCAGCCTCTCTTCCCTTTTCCTTCCATTTTCCCCAGCATCGTGATCTTTTCCAAGCTTTCCTGTCTCCTCATGATGTGGCCAAAATACTTCATCTTTGCCTCTAATATCCTTCCCCCCAGTGAACAGCCGGGCATTATTTCCTCCTGCACCAAAGTTCAAAAGCATATATCTTCCTTCACTCAGCCTTCCTTATGGTCCAGCTCTCGCATCCATAGGTTACTATGGGGAATACCATTGCTTTAACTATGCAGACCTTTGTTGCCAGTGTGATGTCTCTGCTTTTCACTATTTTATTGAGGTTGGCCATTGCTCCCCTCCTCCCCTCCCTCCTATCCTTTAGAAAAAAACTTAAAAAGTTGTTGTGGGACCAGGCATTAGAGCTGCAGGCATAGCGATAAAAATGAAATGATATATGTGAATGACAATGGACAGACTTTGAATTATGTCTTTGAATTGAATTGATGAAATTTTAAATGGATGTTTTATAATTGATGTTTTAACTATTTGTTTTAATTGTAACTGTTATTAGAGTTGTTGTATTTGGCATCTAATGGTTGCTACCCTGGGTCCCTCCCCTCTCCCCCCCCCCCCCCGGCCGGGGGTGAGAAGGATAGGATATAAATGTAAGAAATAAATAAATAAGGGTCAACATTAGGGCATCTTGTTCATATTTTTTTTGTCTATCTAGTCTTTTATCTTAGGGGTATTAATTGCAACAATGAGAGTAAGGTTTTTTGGGGGAAGTTACATTTTTTTACCTTTACCAGAACATCCTGAGTATTTTCTCTCCTGTTTCCTACCATAATATCTTTCATAGCATTCTCTATGCTGCACCGTACACAGTTATAGATACCAAATACTCCTACAAAAATACCACATGCATTTTTTTTGTAAAATAAGTCTCAAATTGTAAATGATGCTTGAAAACTATGAAGTTTTGGAAGACCTTCTTGCAGCAGGAAGAAAATTGCTAAAATTACTCACTGCTCCCCTTGAGAACAAAATTAACAAAGAATTAAATCCTTACTCTCTTAAGGCACTTTGATTTGCTCTTCCTGTTAGATGTAGCTTCTTTCTGCTTATACACACAGAAGCTGGGACTTGGCCCTTTTGAAGTGACAGATCACATGAAAATGCAAGAACACAAAATGAGTGGTTTGCATGTGCATCACGTAGCAAGGATTTCACTGCATAAATACACTTTCTGTGTAGAAGACGTGTCTTGATCTGGGTTTGGGTTAAATGTCCAACACTGCAGAATGTGTTTCTATACGTACATATGATCTACAACTTAACATAACTTTTTACCTTTCAATAACAGCAATGGTTAAGCCACTGAGTTGCAATGGGTCAAGCCACTGAGTTGCAATGGGTCTGTCATTGCTATAAGTCTGGACATCAGAACTGGATTCCCGGCTAAGCCATGGAAATCTATTGGGTGACTTAGGGGACGTCACACATTCTCAGCCCCAGAAAACCTTTTTTCAATTCACCTCAGCATTACCATAAGTCAGAAATGACTTGAAAATACACAAGAATAACAACAAGAAGGAGAACAATAATGATGGCCATCTGTGCTGGGCCCCTTTGGACCCATCCTTCCAAATGTGAGTGCCCTGGCTTCCTATAACAGGAAAATATTGCCAAGATATGGCATATAGCTTTGTGATGCAGATCAGACTGTCAGTCTTAGTAAATGAATTAACAATTGACCTGTGTATATGAACCATTGCCAAATGCTATAATGTATATTGAATTACTTGTGAAGCACCCTTTTTATGTGAATGAGGAATAAGCACTCAAGAACTTTAACCACCTACAGGTTTTACATTTCTACACAAAGTTAACACACACACATTTTAACTACAGTTAGTATGATAGAAGCAAAAATCAAAGTAGAACAGAGAAAGGAAACAAATATGGCTTGATAACAGAAACAAGACACTCCAATGAGCTTTGAAATATGCTCCAATGATCACTGACAAATTCTTTTTAGAGGACTGTTTTATGTAATCATGATGTCCAATTAATCATTGACAAATGTGGTCAATCACTAGAAGGCATTAAATAATATATGAGCCCTGAAATTGAGTGCCTGTATCATTTTATTTTAAATGGGCATAATAAAGAGTAAGTCTTGGGACTAAGTTCCACTCACTTTCAATAAATATGATACCTAGAAAGCTGTTTCATCTCCAGTTACTTAATATAAAATGAAAATACTTAATATCATTCTACATATTCTTCTTTTAGATCACACTTTCCCGTAAAAAGATTCTGTAAATGATATCTATGACTGAGTGTAAATATATATCTCCAAGTAATCTTTAAAGGTTTCGAGCCTAAAGATATTAGAAACAGAATCAATAGGCAGCAAAAAAAATGTTAGTAATCTGAGATAGTCTATTTTAGAAATCTAAAGTCACACTAAGCATCCAAGATAATAGAATTGGAAAAGAACACAAGAGCCATCAAGTCCAATGCACTCAGGAATACACAATCAAAGCATTCATGGAAGACGACCATCCATCCTCTATTTAAAAACCTCCAGCATCCTCTGAGGCAGCATATTTCACTGCCAAATATCTTTTACATTCAGGAAGTTTTTCATAATGTTTAGATGAAATCTCTTTTAATACAGTTTGATTATGATAGAGTTGTATTAACAATTTTGCACAGAAACAACTCACAGAAATGATATGGAAACCATCACTATCTTCATTTGCACATGCCTACAACTCTCTTACATTAGCACATGAAACCAAATCTTGTTCTGTCCTTGAAGAAGGAGAAAGATAGGGTCTTTGTTGTTTCTATTTTTAGATGTGCTTTTACACAGAAAATAGGAGAATAAAAACAAGTTAAGGAGAACAGAGAATTCAAAGGGTACTTTTTTTCCTTTTTAATGCTAAACTTAAAATTCAACGTGTCAAGCAACTCAGCTAATCTTGTGTTCCTGACCATCCTGTGGGAGCCAGGAGCACCAGGTTAATAAAAGAGTAAAACATCAAGTGTCTCTTAATAGAAAAACAATCAAGGAGCTATTCAGGGCCTCTCCTTTTTATAGGAAAGATCAATCACTTGGCAGAGAGACAATGTAAACATACAATATTTCCCAATGAAAACTCATTAGAGTCCAGGTCCTTGGAATACAATATCTCTTTGTATGTACCTCTGCTCCTCAGTCCTGCTCACTTTCCTACTTGCTTGATGGTTAACAGCTCGATTTATCTAACATACAACATTACAACAGGGAAATATGTTTTAAGAATAGGAGCATATAAATGTGTGCATATGTGAATCAACAAAAAGCTCTCTCTTAATATCACCTCCCAACCATTGAAGAAATGATGTCAAGACTAGGGGACTCTATCACATTGGAATATACTCTATTTCTGAGACTCTTTGAACATGATTCATTCACATCACATGACATTAGTCCCATTCCATCAGTAATTCATTGGAATCTGTCTGAAAAATGTCACAGAAATTAAGTAATTGTACATGGGAGTCTAATCATGTTTTTTTTAATTAATATGGTTCTGAGGTGCCATTTTTAATTGTGATTGTAAAATCAGTATGCATTCTATCAGATAGAAACTTTCCAGAATGGCATTGCAGAGAGATTAGTTGATGTCTGCCGATAGAGTACTTTTTGTATGCTTCTCCAAGCTTTTTGTATGCTTCTGCAAGGTGTTTAGAGTGGTTTCTAGATCTTCTTTTGAATGAGCACCGACTACACTATAATCAGCATATTGGAGTTCTATAACAGATATTTTTGTGACCTTGGTTTTGGTTTTGATTATTTGTGTTTCAAAAAATATATACTTTCCTGGCTGTCTCTCACTGGGAGAGTGGCAAGAAAAAATTCTAGTCAAATACATGGTTGTTCTGCTGAAATTGTGATTTCCCTATCTTGTGTGATTAAATCCTTAGTAAAGGTTTCACACAAGCTTAATGTAATCACAGGAGAGAATGGGAAGGAAGGGTGAGAACCAGTGTTGTAGCTCAGCCTGAGCTGGAGCAAGACTTTGGCCCCATTCAAGACTGAAATTCAACTACCTTTGCCTGAATTGATTCCAGCAGAGGATTCTGGAACCAGAGATGAGGTTTCAAGGAGGCACTTTGAGCCACATTCCTGTTCCCAGTCAAGGCCAGTTCAGCAAAGGCCAGATGGGCATGCTAGCCCAGAGAAGGAGGATGAATTTGACAGAAGGGAGATGTTTATCCAGGGATGGAGCTGGAGGGAATGTTTACGAAGGAGTCAACGTCTGGTTCAGAGGCACGTTAAGGAGCAGCTTTCCCATGAGAAGGAGCTCTCCCTTGGAACAATAGCTTTGAAATTTCCATAAATACTTCTTGCTTTCTCTGCATCCGTGAAATTCAAGCTGAGATTCTGCCTTGCTGTACCTTGATTCCAGTTAAGCCTTCCTGTTTCCTTGTCATGTGGATTACAATTACCTTCTACCTTGCTACCTTCTATCTTGCTGTACATTGATTCCAGTTGAGCCTCCCTGTTTCCTTGCTGTGTGGAGTACAGTCCTCTTGGATTACTTTGAGTTTGGTTCTTGCTTCTCGTGGCTTCCTGTTGTTTCCTGATTGGGAAGTGAACTTTGTGTGGACTACTTCTGATACTTATTGTGCAGTCCAGTTCCAGTTTGGATCATAACCTTGAGTGACTTCCTTTGACTTTTGCTTAAGGACGGATAAGTATTTTGTATTGTGGTTTATCCACTCTATTGACTTTGAATTTTATTTGCTTGTGCTTACTTATATTCTCCAATAAACAGCTTGATTGTTTATATTCTGGGCTCCAGAGTGGTTTTCAAGGTGTCTATGCAGCCTAGGGGTGTGACAACCAAGTTATTCACAAGTATTTACTTGCAATTAGACCAACATGAGCTCAATCACGTCCTGCTAGTAAAAAGTGTGAGATGAGAAAGAGAGAAGATCACTGATAGGTTATATTCACTTTTTGTGGATTTTGCAATTAGGGCCTTTGCTACAGAATGTAAGAACAAAATGTGTCCAAACTAGAGAAGGGATAATGTTATCCCCCAAGTTAGTTGAAATAATTTATTTCCAACTGAGCATGCCCAATTCCATGCTTTTTAACAAGATGTGGAAATCAATGGTATTAGGCATTAGGTTTAATTTCTGAATCAAAGCTCAAGTTTTCCTATTTAACTCAAATTGTTTTTTTTTTTTTAAGCTGGAAATTCCAAGAAAGCAATTTAAACTGACAGAGTCAAAACTTAGAAGCATTTTTTCATTAACTCATGCCCATTCTATAGAACTGGTTTTAAATATATAAATTGTAATTCATACACAGTTTCTGATATAAGTATCTAATTTCAGTTTATATTCTCCACTCCTTCAGGTGCAAATAAGATTCCTAACGTCATCAAAGAAAACTCTTTCATTAACTTACAGCTTTTCACAAACACTTCTCATCTCCTTAAAAAGGGAAGAGGGAGAGTATGAATATGACTTTTCTCTGTATAGTATTTATCAGAATAGAAAGCCTAGCACATACTCATCGCATAATGAAAGTCTAACTTTCCCACCATTGCCCTTCTTTCAAATGACTGCCAGATATTTTATTGAAACAAAAGTTCATAATTGACAACCTGGAAGAAGAGATATCTAAGGAGATTGAAATTACACTCATTAAACAGTATCATAACTTTATTTTAAAAATAAAGAGTAATATTTAAAATTGTATCTGAAAATTCAGGGAAGGGCCTGCATGGGTTAATTAGTAATCAGATTAAGAAAAAAAGAAAGACATTCAGATATATTGTTTTTGGAAAAAAAATGTCGTTAACATCTGGACCCTTTTGGCCCATCTACTCAAATACATTGCGCTTTGTTAAGTTCTCTAAAGATTTCCCTGTTGAATGGTATTATATATGAATGTATCCAACTCAAGGGATGGAAAGTCACTAAATTGGGAGGAGTGGGGGGAGTGGAGGGTATAACGAAATATGAATAGATGTTAGGATGTATTGTATTAGTTTATGCATATATACATGAATATTTGTTTCATTATTTTTATGAACATGTAAATGGGAAATAATAATCATGAAAGATTGCCAAATTGAATACATAATTAAATGCTGTTCTATCTTTAAAAAAGAGATAAGAAAGCAAGGATAAAAACACTACATGGCCATAAAAATAATGCCAGGAGGCAGAGTTCTAGCTTGCTCTTTTCTTCAGCATGTTGTATTTGTATGTTCAGGGATACCCCACTAAGCACTATAGAATCCTTTGTCACACAAATACACAAAACAGGTCAAATGACACAGGCCAAAAAGCTTTACTATTTAGTCTTTTGTTTATGTGAATGACAACTGAGACAGAATGTATTAGTGAGTGCACCCACTAACCCAGAGAGGAGTTGTTGATTGGAAAGTTCCATAGAATGGCTTCCCATATAACTAATCATTCACCATGGTAAATTAAGATTTGGTGTCATCTATACTACACGAAAATGCAGTGCTAGTGGTCCGTTATCATGAGGCACTCAAAGACAACTCATAATAATAAAGATTAATCCAGAATAAACCTGGAAAGCTGGAATAAACCTGGAAATGTGGGGACTACTAGAATCACCATCAGTGATCTCAGCAGCAGTCTCCAAAGTGATCCTGCTTCTGCGATCTCAAGCAGCTCTTGGAGGAGGAGTGACAATGTCATCCTCCTCTCCCTCATCATTTTTTCTGGTTTTAGAAGGTTAAAAAGACTACTTACCAAATGTGGAGGCTTCTAGGGACTTTGTTTTCCTACTAAAGGAAGCATGGAGCTGTGGCGGAGAAATTCCCTTCTCCCTTCTCCAAAATCACAAAAAGCGGGTGAGTGAGGGCAAGATGCCAGTGGCCATAACCCCTCTCTGTGTTGATACTGTTTGAGCACAGGAGGGAATGTGACCACCCCCTCACCCTAAAAGTGAAGTTTTGTCCCCTGAGTTGACACCAAATGCACAAGAGAACCAGAGTTTTGAATTCTGGTTCCTTGTGCATTTTTTTTTGCTGTGGAGAAGGGTCCTTTGGCTATGTCTATGCAGACAAAACAATCTGGACTCACCACTCAGTTGTTGTACTAAGTCCACTTGATACATGGGCAAGATACACAGTACAATCACTAGCTGTTACTACATTTGATTTACTTTAGATAGATGATAGATAGATAGATAGATAGATAGATAGATAGATAGATAGATAGACAGATAGATAGATCTGTTTCTTGATTAGTCCACTGACCATATCAATAATAAAAGACAAAAACAAAAATACATAGACAAATAGACTACACTAAAACTCTTGTAATAGTTAACTTAAATAAATTAAAACATGATAAAACTTGACTAAATAATAAATTTGGTAAAACTGGATTAAATTACAATATTATTTACTTTGGAATTTCCTGGAAGCTCTGGAGTGATCTCATGAAGGTGTTGACAGCTGCATCACACTGGATCTGGCTCAATTCTGCATTCACATGCCAACACTACTATCTGGCTGCTAGTGAGTAGATCTCCCTGAGAGGCTTGCTTGGTTATGTTACATTTCTTGAAAGATCATGTTGGGTGCCCAGTCATATGAACAAAATGCATAACCAGCAAGCTTTTTAGCAGTGATGGCCTCAGCATATTATGAGAAGGTTTGGCCATGTCAATTATCAAAAGGCTCCCATAGCGACATTGGAGCAAATATGGAGTCCTTTAAATCAGAGTTTTCGAGTAAGTGTAGACACAGCCTTATGAGCAGTAGTGTATATTTATCAATTATCCACAGTTATGCAAAAGCACACTTCCAACATTAGCTTCTTCACCAATCTCTTCAGACAGGGAGGTGCAGAGAAATCCTTATAGCAAACATTACTTTTGGTTTAAATTACTGTGAGTCAAGAGGCATACAAAATTAAGTCATCCTCTATGTAGTTATTCAGAGAAAGCAGGAAGGGTCAAAATGATAGTGTCATTTGTACTATAGTAACTGAAACTTTAAATGCTTATGTCCTAAAGAGTATTAATTCAGTACTACGGTCTCTCAAAATTAATGGAAGTAAATGAAGCTACTTGCCTCCCCCAGCACCACCACCACCACAATCAAACATCTTTAAAAAACTGAAGGCTTCAAGGGACAAAAGTGCAGTAGAAGTGATTTTATTCATTTGGGCCTCACTGTTCACAGTTCCACTTTTTCTTTCTCGTGTTTAAATGGAAGAGCACAGCATGCATAACTGATGAAACTTTATAATGAGGAATCAATAAGCTTCATTACTAGCACTGTAAAAAAAGATTTTTTTTATTTCTCAGTACCTTCAGTGGCAGCATAGCTTTTACATCACATATACAGGCAGTCCCCGAGTTACTATTGTCCTTACTTTTAACTTTTATTTTCAGCAGCTATTAATCATTCTATACACTAGACTCATTAACACCATTTTATCACAATATTTATTTATTTAATTATATTTATTTATTTATTATTTTTGATGATATTGTTATAACTAATTCTGATATCATGTGGCTAAACCAGTGCTGTGAAGACATATTAGAAAAGGTCAGCATGGTGGTTAGAGCAAGTAATGAAAAAGTTCTTTGCAAGTGCAAGACAATTTAAAAAAAAACCAAAAACTTATGTAGCCATTCCTCCTCCCTTTCTCCCTAGGAAGGCAAGCAGAGGAAGGGTCAACCTAAAAAGGGGAAGCCCAGCCCTTTTTTATAGGCCCTAGGAAAGCCTTTTGTAGAAGGCATCTGGCCTGCAGGCTATATGTTGTGCAGGCCTTTTCTAAACCAGTCATCCTTAACTTTTTTTTAGGAGTGTGTGAATCAGTTCTGTTTTTGTTCTGTTTTCATTTAGAATTTTGATTGCTGTCCGTTCTGTTTTTGAGAAGATTCTGAGAGATATGTTTCTGTTTCGGCAACAATCTTCCTGAACAGGAAGGGGAGGGGGGAGGGAGAGAATGAAAACAGAATAGATTATGTGCTATTTCACACACCCCTGCCATTTTTCTCTCCCAATTTGGCAGAGACAGGCACCATATTTTCCCCATTGACTACAATTATTCTTTCTTTCCTGGAAACCTGCAGGCTTGTGGATCAGCACTGGTCTTCGGATCAACACTTTAGAGGAGCACTGTTCCAGACTGTGAAGGAGTATTTATTAATTATATATATTATATAACCGCTGCCACCAATGTAAAGATGTTTTATTAAACGCTGCCACCAATTAGTAAAGATCTTTATAATGATGCCACCAGATGTAAAGGGGATTATTAACGCTTGACACTAGTTTGGGAAGATTCAGCCACAAGCTACTCAAAGAGGAGAGCTTTTAATTTTGTTTTTTCTTCCTTCTTCTTGTTTACTCTTGATGGTAATATATGTGACAGAGGCTGAGATGTTTGAAGAACAATAACCAGTTTATTCAGGCACAGAGCTTAGTGGTTACAGTAACTTTCTCTTTAGAGGCACTTTAGTTAACAGTTGCAATATTAGAATGAGTTGATTCAAACTTCCTAAAATGTCACTTCTTTCTCTACTGCTTTTAAACTGCAGTCACCCTGTGATAATCCTTATCAGGAGACAGACTACTTTAAAATAAGTCATCAAACTTATTTTAAACTGACTCAAAATAAGCAATTGAGCCTCCCTGATTCCTTCAACTTAGGATCAGTCTTCCCTGTACCTCATCAGGGCACAGACTAACTGCTTCTCTTTTTAAACCTGCACTTCTCCACCAAAACGGCAATTGGCTCTGCCCACTTCTCAATGGCAACCAACTCATGAGTGCAGAG
The DNA here is from genome assembly GCF_035594765.1 of Anolis carolinensis. Lineage (NCBI taxonomy): Eukaryota > Metazoa > Chordata > Lepidosauria > Squamata > Anolidae > Anolis > Anolis carolinensis. Next base: position 106,224,917 of record NC_085844.1, read on the forward strand.
ATGCAATAACTGAAATATTGACCCTTTTAAAACACAATTAAACATAACATCTGTAAACCAAAAAGTTCACACTTCATTACACAGACTATATTGGAAAACAGTGGCAGATGAGCCACTATTTTGCCCCTCTTGAATTATGTTTTAGGATACAGTAGGAAACCTATATGTACTCATAGAATCATAGAATCATAGAATAGTAGAGTTGGAAGAGACCACATGGGCCATCTAGTCCAACCCCCTGCTAAGAAGCAGGAAATCGCATTCAAAGCACCCCCGACAGATGGCCATCCAGCCTCTGCTTAAAAGCCTCCAAGGAAGGAGCCTTGGAAGGAACTCATTTAATCATTCCTCCAAGGAAGGAACTCATTTAATTACTCTGAATATGAAGAGGTGGTTGATGTTCTGCCTGTGAAGAAGGACATCATTATATAGTGCAACTGTTCTCAAAACATATCCCAACATCATGCTATCCTGAGTTATTGCAACCTTCCATTTCAGTAATGTGAATGTACATATGATTTCTGGATCCATGTGTTATGAGTCATGTTTTGTCTGTATGCCAGGCTTATTAATATGCCCTGTGGAATGTAGATAAAATCCTCAATATATGAGTTACTGCTCTTGATAGTTAGAATAGCTATTCAGTGCTTTGTCATTTAGTGAAGTTTCTGGACTGCCAGCTTTTCTGCTTCAAATTCTGTGAAGTTTACCAAGCAACTCCTGTATCTAAGAGAATCCAAATGTGTTAAATCAACTGCTGATGTTATTGTCATAAATAATTTTTCTTCTGTTCAATCTGAATTTCTGTCCTTTATGGTGGAGTAAGCGGAAAAGACCGTACCCTAGCATGCACCAAGGCCTTTTTTTTATAGATTCCTGCAAAAACAAAGAAACATATTTTATAGTTGGCGGGGTTGCTAATCATGTAAGGATAGCTAAGAAGTGAAACCACACTACTTAGAAATCCCTGAGCTCCCTGAGTAGCATGGCATCAAGCATACATATACTTACTTTGTCTTGTTTCTTGAGCATGTGCACACTTTGTCATGTGCAATGGCACATACTGCTAGACCTATATTCCTATTTCTGATCTACTACTCTTTCCAATCTCATAAAATGTGTATTTATTCATTTTTTCTCTAACAGTACATATTGCATTTTTGATTTCTGCTCACTTTTTCAAATGTTTCAAAAAAAAATATCTCTACTGTCTCACCCCCTGTTCTTTAATGACCCTTTAATGCCTCTTTTCCTGCTGAGGGAAATTGTTTAAAGTGTCTTTGTTCTTTTGAATTACTAAGCACAAAACCTTATACCACCCGTAACTTTTCCAAATGGCCTATGCATCCCTGACTTTCAACACACCGATTCGATACTTAGTTTAGTTTGTGAGCTTCTATTCAATCTGACCTCCTTGCTCCTCAGAATAGTCTATTTTCAAAGGTTTGTCTCCAAGAGTATTTATGGCATTATTTTTCTTCACCCTTTTAGTGTTTCAAATAGACAAAAAATGCCCCTGCTGCTTCTGCCTCTATTTTTAATGTTTACTTCCCGCTGAGGAAAATCATTTTACATGTCTCTGGTTTGATGCACTACTAAGCCCAAAGCCATAAACTGTCAAATACAGTCCTTGGAAAAGTACCTTTTGGACTGCAACTTCTATAATGTCTCAACCGCAAAACCAGTAACCATGTTAACTAGGGACAGTCTTTTTTTGCTGAAGTTCAAAAAAGGAAGGTTTTTAAAGACTTCTCCAGACTTTCTCATATGGATCCCAATCCCTTTTTTGCCTTTGACTAAGAATTGGGGTCCCAACATTTAGATATCGCCTTTGTGTTTTTCTACCATACTCTAACTTTCAGATAAGCTTGTACTCCTCTATATTTACCCTCACATAGAAATTATATATTTTCAAAATAACAGTTGCATCTTTACATGCACAGTCAGTGTTGCCAACATCACATAAATGCCTTGCAAAGACCATTGCCTGGATGCCATGCTCCAACCTTAAAAAGTAATTTAAGGAGCCCCTGGTGGCATAGTGGGTTAAAGCCTTGTGACATGAAGGTTGGGTTGCTGACCTGAAGGCTGCCAGGTTCAAATCCCACCTGGGGAGAGCGTGGATGAGCTCCCTCTATCAGCTCCAGCTCCATGTGGGGACATGAGAGAAGCCTCCAACAAGGATGGTAAAAACATCAAAACATCCCGGCGTCCTCTAGGCAACGTCCTTGCAGACGGCCAATTCTCTCACACCAGAAGTGACTTGCAGTTTCTCAAGTCGCTCCTGATATGAAAAAAAAAGTTATTTAAGGCAGTAGCACTTATGGGAAAAATTACAAATATTTTGATAGCTTTTGGAGAGACAAGTAAATATATGTGATAGAATTCTTAATGCAAAGCAATCAAGAAACAAGCACTGTTGTACTTTTTTGTAGACCTATGAGCTTTATGAATAGATATTGCACCAAGGCTAACCTTGTCTAAAAAGATACATAGATAAGCATTGGCTTCAGAGTCATATCATGGAATTTGTAAAATAGGAGAGGAAGTTGTGCAGCCTTCCAGATATTATTGCACTGCAGTTCCAAATACTTTTCCTAAACTTGAAAAACATTTGGGAGGTGAACCAAAGCCAAAAACATCTTTCAAGTTACTCTGAATTCTGCTCAAGGAGAAAAAAAAAAGGGGGGGCTTGGATGTATTTCAAGCCATGACATATCTACATATGCAACTGCTAATTATATTGACAGTGTTGATGGGGTTAGCTTGCTATTAGAGTATGAAAATGTAATTAACCAAATGAGAGAAAAAGAAAAAGTGAGAAGGGTGTCCTCCTTGAAAAGACTGGAAGCTGTCAAGGTGTTTTAAAAATAGTTTGGAAACTGTATTCAAAGATATTCCAAAGCAGAACTATTCAAAGTTGTGGTCTACAATAACTTTCTGGGAAACTGAAAAACCCACTTGTAGCCTATGGACACATATTGATGGATTAAGAAAAAGTCAGTTCCTAGCATGAGGTAGCCTAAGAAGTCCTGTAATGTTTTGGAATGCATCCTGTCATCCCTAATGGTTGTGTATACCAATAACATACCTGGAAGGTGTTAGGTTGCTCATACCTGGAAGGTGTTAGGTTGCTCAAATTTTGTATCTATATTAAACAATACTTTCATTATTATAGGTGCCATTAGGGCAGATCTTTTGAAACATCATATCTAAGATATTCTAACTATTTTTCTGCCATGGGATTGAAGGCAACTGTCAACTCTTGTTAAAGCAAAATACAAGAGGCCATCTTAGGTTTCAAGTCAAAGAAAAGGCAAGAGAATAAATAAATCAATTTAACAGCACACCACTAAAAACAGAGTTTTTTTTTAAAAAAAAGCTGTCCTATAAAAACACAGCAATTTCAGAAACTATAAAAACAGAAAAATAATAACGAGCACAAATATACAATATTTCCATCCACTACAAACCCTTTCTGCAGAACCTATTAATTGCAAAATACCTGATTAAGTAAAATGGTATCAAACTGTCAGAAGGAGGAGGACTAGCTAGCATCCTCTGGAAGAGAATTAAACATATATAAAGCAGTCTTCATGTAGGCCCCTTCATATGGCCTCTCCAGATAAACCTCTGACAATAGCAGGATTGCAAGTAACCTCCCCAAGGATCTTAAGACTTAGACAGGCTCACATAAGTATCTCAGAAAGTCTGTGCCTAAGCTGTAGGTTTATCTGAATGTAAGCCTACGATAAACGTCAGACAAGAACCCAGAAAAATAAAAATGGCTGGCAAATCTTATTACCTAAAGAAGAGCAAGCTACTTATGGAACAAAAATACAGAAGAAAAAGGTCTGTTTAAAAAAAGAGACAATAAGTTTGAAGTTGACCAAAGCAGTATGAATTTTCTGAATTCTACATGCTGACATGTTGACCCTATTCATGCAGACATTGACTATAACATTGAGTGTGAACATGCCATCATGAAATATCAGGAGTATTTTATGCTGCCACAACTGCTCCATACTCTAATGAATGCAGTTCCTCTCCAGTTCCTCTCTCTCAGCCAGCCCCCAAGTTATGAACATGATAGGTTCTGCAGGTTTGTTCGCATGTTGAATTTGTATGTAAGTTATAGGGTAGGGCAAAAAAGTCGAATCCCTCGTATGTCGGATCTGATTCATTTGTTTTGTCACTTTTGAACCGAGTTTCGAAGCGGGTTATCCCTCCATGTGTATCCCGCGATATCAAACCAGGATAGCCAATTTTTCTAATGGCGTCATATGTTTTTCAGTACTTAAGCCAATAAGCCATGCATTTTTAAAGCATCCAAACTTGGTTTGAGTGAGGTGCAGGCTAGCCTGGGCTTGCCTTGCCTCCCTATGGCCAATCACAGAAGGGAGGGAGTCTCGTTTGCAAAGTGCATTGGTGGCTGGCTGTGGTTGCTATTCAGGGGAGAAATCCCCTTTCCCCTTTCGCGTCCTGGAGTGTTTGCTTTTTATGGGCCTCTTAAACCGGGTTGCAAAAGAATCGGGTTGCAAGAGGAGGGAGTTTGTTTGCAAAGGGCATTGGTGGTGGCTGTGGTTGCTCTTCAGGAGAGAAATCCCCTTTCTCCTTTCCCTGTCCTGGAGTGTTTGCTTTCTATGGGCCTCTTAAACCGGGTTGCAGGAGAACCGGGTTGCAAAAGGAGGGAGTCTTGTTTGCTTGCTCTGCAGGATCTCCTGAATTGTTCTGAATTTTGGTGAGCTAGCAGCGTTAAATGTTTTCTACCACTGTACAAAGTTTTAAGATGATAGCTCAAATAATGAGGTGGGAGAGTCCTGCACATTTCCCCTGGTGCTGTTTTGGGCCACTGCGCATGCGTGTCTGCCATTAACGAATTAATTTCGAATATTCCAAATATTCATTAAGTTTCAAAACTTTTTTGTGCCAAATTTCGGAAGTAGTTTCAGAAATGAAGTGCCAGCACCCCCTACTTTAGAAGTGAGCATTGAACCATTTTTTTCATGGATCGCACATGCCTAGTAAGTTACACATTTTTAAGTGTAACTCTAGTCTCTCTCTCTCTCTCTCTCTCTCTCTCTCTCTCTCTCTATATATATATATATATATATATATATATATATATATATATATAGTATGTATATATATACTGTGTGTGTGTGTGTGTGTGTGTGTATATATATATATATATATATATATGCGCTTTTGGATAGCATAAGAAAACATTAACACTCCTGTGGTGTTTGTTTTGCTGCCCATGCCCTGTTCAGAAGATTTCACCTCACTTTCTATTCCTGTGATAGTGGGATTTTGAAAAAAAAAATCACTTGTTGTGGAAACAAGGATTGGTGTTAAAGCTTCAGTGACAACACCTTTATGCCATGATAACTCTTCCAGGAGTGAATTCCCCTTCCAAGGTGTAGATTTCTCTCACTTCCTGTTGTCTCATCCCCATTCCTAAATATGAGTTATTTGTAAATCAGATGCGTGTAACCCAAGAACTACCCGTACTTTTAAAGAGATCCCTCCAGTCTCCTCTAAAGAATGACCTGAAAACAACCCTGGAAAACTGTTTAGCACTACCCATAGGTAAATAAAAACCTTGCATATTACAACCTGGGAAAAATTCATACAGAAGATAAAGTGAATATGAGATTTTTCAAAAATTCCGTTTTATTGATTTATAAGAAAGGGGAATCTTATATTCTAGATACAGGTGCACCACACTGCATCATCAAACAGGTTGTGTATGCTCATTAACAGGTTCTGAAATTCACATCATTCTACTTTGGGGCAGCCTTGAGAAGGGGATGGCACCCATCATTCTGAGTATTCCAGTGCCCTCTAGGCATGTAAAAGGTTCTGGTAGCACTTGTAATGACAGTAGACAGGATAATGATGAGGCAACTGTAGAAGGAAACGGGGAAAGAACGGAGCAATTCCTCCTTTCCCACCTCCCCTCTCTCACATGACTTCATCCCTCTGATTTTTATCATTACAAAGTCAGAGTATTGACTAACAGTTTGAGTTGCCCAGTGGGCAACACAAAGTGAAAAATGGGGAAAGGGCAAGGATAGAAGCCCCATGGGATCTGGGGTCACTGAGCTATGTAGATGACATACAGCTGCCAGGTTGCATAAGTGTGACTCTTTCTCTCTGTATTGTATTGTATTAATTGAAAGACATAGAAATTACATAATTTCCAGTTGTTATATGTGTGCACTTATTATACGAAAGCAATAATCAAACCTGTTGATGCAAGTGTGTGTCATCTGTGAATCATAGATAATCAATGAATAAGCATCACATAATATGTAATGTAAGTGCTCATATTATCAAACACCATCATATTCTCACTTCATTTATGTATCTTGGAATGAACTTGTAAAGGCTCAAATCATGTCTTTACAAATCTGACATAGTCTGCTATAGGCCTCATGCCTTTTATTTAGGCTTTTTTAGTGTATGTGTGTGTGTGTGGGGGGGGGGGGGGGTATTACAGGAAAATGAAGCAGATCTCTATAAAATGACCAAACACAGAGATATAAATATACTAAAAGTAAATGAAAGATAAAAAAAACACAGAGAGTTAAGAAAGCCACCGACAAGAAGAATCTGGCACTTCTGAAAATCTACACAATTCTGGACTTACTATGCAGTGAAATTACTCATTGCTTTGAGGAGAAATTAGTGAAGAATTGCACTGCCAGTCAAAGAATTCACATTGCTTATATCCATACCATTTATTACATAAAATACTTGTGGTGCACCAGACAAGATTTTTTTAAAAAAACGAAGGACTGAAAAGAGGTGGTGGAGTTATGTGAGGGTGATTTTTTTTTCCAGTTTCCCCTTTATATTTTCCAGTGTGGGTGGAGATAATCTAGGCAGAACAGTAAAGGCGGGGGAAACCACTCTTATGGGCAATTTTCTCTTTTAGAATAATGAAGGGAATGTTTTTTTCAACCAGGACTTAAAATATTATTCTCGCAGCGCTTTATTCCCCCAAAATAGCTTGTAATAACTATGTAAGATTATCTGAAGCATTAAGAAATTGCAATCCATCTACAATGTAGACATCTATACCTCACATCCAATTTTGTTAGGCCATAGAATGATGGGTGCCGAAGAGTGATGATTACTTGTACTATGTACAAGTCATTACTCTGCTACCGGAATTGACAGCTTATTTTTTATTGTTTCTTCTATTTTTTAGAATATCTTTTAGAATACTTGTGTGTAAGCTCAACTAATGAAAAGCTTTCTTGTCTTTAACTACATTTTATATCTTCTGCTTGAAACTTCCCATTCCTTTGTTTTTCTGACTAAAACCAAATCTGTTTGGTATCTTAAGATCCATCAGCTTGCCGTCTAGTCTTTAATTCTAGGAATAGTTGTAAATACTAAATACTATTTGAACATAGCTGTGCCTGTTGTGCCTGAGGAGGTGTCTCAAAGGTCACAAAACACTATAGAACTTCCCCTCTATAAGCTGACGGGAAGTTCTTTACATGAAGATCCCAACTAGAAGGTGGTGTATCTTTCTGCTACCAATTATATTTATTTATACCCGGCTTTATCTCTACAGGAGGAAACTCAAAGCAGCTGCTCTACCAGTGGTGCTTAGAGGTTAAAGAGGATAGTTCTAAGGTACTGCAAGGATGGTTTCTACTCATCAGTCCACATTCCCTTATTTCAATCAATATGCTTCTAGTGTAAAAAGAGTGTATCAACTCAGGATTTTATGTAATTATTTTCTCTCGGATTGAAACCGATTTCTGTGAAATCTGTTGCTGTCATCAACTTCCATCAAGTTGACATCATGGTAACCCCATGAATGATAGTCCTCCAAGTCACTCTATTATCAATAGTCCTCCTCAGGCCCATCACTTCTTTGTTCGAGTCTTCCCATATGGAATGGGATCTTCCTGTTTTCCTATTGCCTTCCTTCTTACCAAGAATTATCATGTTTCCTAGTGAGCCATGTCTTCTCATGATATGTCCAAGTAGGACAGGCTCAGTTTAGTGATCTTGACTTCTAAAGAGAGTTCAGAGTTGATTTGCTCTAAGACCCATTTATTGACCCTTTTAGCAGTCCACATTATCCATAGAACCCTTCTCTAACAACACATTTCAAATGGTTGATTTGGTTCTTCCTATCAGCTATTTTCATTGTACATATTTCATAACCACACAGAGAGAAAGGAAATACAATGGCACAGAAAATCCTAACTTTAGTATTCAATATTTATACTTCAGGGGCCTCAGGAAGACAGTATCACTGGCCTTCAAAGACTTAGTCTGATTTCTTCTGATTTTTTGAGGAAATCTATGGATAGGAGAAAATGTCAATAAGCAAAAAAAGTTATAAATAAAGTATATTTTCTAATATTAAGTAAAACACATACAGGATATAATAGACAGTGTGTTGTATTTGAACTAGGGAGGTTTGGATTTAAACTCTCATCAAGGATTTTAAAGACAGAAAGGTAATAAGATGCAATGGAACCCATTCCATGATGCAGGGGGACTTCCTGTCAGCACTCATCATTCCCCATCAGATAAGTGCCTCAGATGTCCCAGAAAATAGGGGAGAAGGAGGATGACCACAGATTAACTTCTAAGCTCAGGAATCACTATAAAAATAGAGAAATGGGGAAAAACACTTGGATTTGATCTGTCAAATTTGCCCATGTTGAATTGTTCCAGTGACATGGAATAGAGAGGGTTTCCTATCATCAGTCTGGTTACAAACATTGACATTTCTCAACCCAAATTCTGCTTCATGAACCTGGCATGGCAATTTTTTGAAGTCATGTTTCTCCTCAAATAGTGTTTGGTGTAAGATTAGCTTCTTGGATCTTCTCAAGTGTAGCTGGATCCAAAGGGCAAGCCAGGTTTTCCCCCAAGTAGTGTCATGTTTAAGATCAATTGTTTCAGTCTACATAAAAGTAGTGGGATTGGAGGGGAAAGTCAAGTATCCCATACTCCTTTTTCCCAAGCTTTTCTCTTTTAAAAATGGAGTGGGTGGGGACTACACTGGCTCAAGGGATAAACCTGAAAACTGATAAATCCAGTTAAACTGGCAAGAAAAGACAATGTGTGAAGAGGAATGAGAAACAGAAGGATGTCCTTTATAACACTATGGGACATAATGCCACGTTAATATGACGCTTTCCCCCACCCCATGGGATAGAATCCCTAGTCATGGTTAACTCTGATATACTATTTTCCAGCCTATTTTACCTTGCTAAATTGTTTTGATAGTAAGAGTAGATGAAATAGAAGTCCCTGAAGGGGGAAGGATGCAAAGGAAATTGCACAATCAAATCATAGATTCATGTAACATATACAAATATAGATGTATATACTGAAGGCTCCTTTGACAGTACACAAATGCAATCTCTCTGTGTGTTTTAAGGGCTTAATCTGTGTTTCCTCTTTCACCATCTTTTCTGACTGTTGTATGCACTCTAAGCAGTTGAGGCTTAATCACCAATCACTTCCAATCCCAGTCCTATCTCTCATGGGGGCAGCTTTCCTTCATTTGTGAGTCCATTTTGACCCCAAATGCATTAACCCAGCCTGCCTGTGTTTCTTCCTGTGCTGTCATACAAGATGTACTCCACATGAAATAAGGAACATCGACCTTGAAAGTGGAGGGGGAGGGGGAAGAAATGCATTCAGAAGCCCACACCAAGATGTAGGTTCTGTCAAAATGATTTCTTATTCTATTTTACCGAAGCAGCACCATGCTTTATCACTTCTCAGTTCACATCACGCAGCCCTGGCAGCCCCCTTGAATTGGTAAGTTGTTTAGTAAAAGTATACAAGTGCTATTCTATTGTCTGAGTGATTTAAAAGGGAAGAGGAACATTTTGGAGGTGAATTGCAGCAATGTCCATCAGGAATAGAAGGGACAGAAACATTAATAGCTGTGCTAGATGTTTACCCACTATCTAAAGTACCATTCAGAGGTGAAGATTGGCCGTTTGGATCTTTTAGTAGCATTTTTTTTGTTATTTGCCAGCAGAGATTGTTTAGTAATCATAGAAAAAAGTGACTACCAGCTTCCATCATTAGTCCAACAGTGGTTCAATTAGCTAGTCATATTAACCATTCCCTGAATTTTTGGATTCCTTCTTCCTCTCATAAAGTGCGTCAGAAGAATAAAAATAACTGAATAACTGAAGCCCAATCTATTCAGGCATTGAAATTTACACTTCATTAGACCTTGGCTCAGCTGGTGAAGTAGCATTCATTCTCACGACATTTTTAGTGAATAGTTTTGTAAGGATTCACATCTGCAAGATAGGTGGAATGCTGTTGTAGCATCTTATATCAAGGGATGCTGCTAAATGCAAGGTAATTATATACAGGTAAAAATAGCCACATGACATAGCTGGAAAAAGAGAGATTCAATTTCTACAACAGTGTAAGAGAACAAGCATTTTTAAAAGGCAACATTTCACCTTTCTTAGTAAGAAAAAAAGATGAAAAAGATAGCATAGCCTTTTTTAAAAATAGCCATCAATGTTATCCCAAAAACATTTTCAAGAGATAGCCACGATCAACCCAAGAAACCAAATTTCCATGGGCAAAAAAATGTTGGGGGAAAAATTGCAGAAGGGGCAAGGTCGGTTTTTTTGGGGGGGGGGGATTAAAAAAAATAACAGAAAAATTTATTACCCATGTCTTATGAAATGGTATGGGCTGGAATGCTTGTAAGCCTTTGAAATGTCTTTCTGAAACTATCCTTTCATAAAAGAATGGACCCACCACAAAGCAGTGTTTGAATCTAGTAATCCTCTGCCAAAAATAATTGTGTATATGGACACATATACAATTGGAAAAACATACAGAGGATGTGTAGCTATGAACATGGAAGGAAAACGATGCACTATGAACATGGAAGGAAAACGATATTAAATGTTAATATCAAGCATGCCACCATAAAGTTATCAATACTATTAATATTATCAAAGAGAAAGACAATATTAGAAGTAATTTACTAAGTTAAGTTTCCATTCTTAGAGCAATAAAATTCACCTTGACTGATAGATTTAAGCAACTGAAATGCTGCTGTTCATAATTAATCCAACACTTTTCTCTTTTTCTTATTCTCTTTATCTCTTAGAATGTCTAACACAACAACAAATTTATATTTAAAAATCATAAATATTGCTAGTTAAAGATGGTTGAATTTATTTTTCTTCCCAAGGTGACAGTTTACTTTCTAAGGATTCACTGTCTTCAATTCCTACTTTGTATTATAATGGCTCCTAGCAACCATGTCATCATTATTTGCTGCTGTGTGTTCAAGGAAAAGCAAAATCAACAGGGATCTGGCTCATGTCATCCATGCCTGGCAGCCTTTTATTTGGATGACTAGAGTACTCTCTATGTAGTGCTGCTCTTAAAGGTGCTTTGGAAACACCAACTAGTACAGAATGTACAGCCCAGTTATTATACATGAGTCTGGCAACAGGAAACACATCACTTCCAAACTGAGAGATCATTAGTGATGTATTATTTTCTCAGTCCAATCCAGGATGCAAATCGGGAATACACTGGATAACATGTGGACACCTCCCTATTTTGAAAAGCCCCTTTATAATGTAGTATTTTAAAATGAAGATTGAAAGGTACATTTGTGTCACATAATTAAGGCAGTTTGATGATGCTTTAACTAACATAGCTTGATGCTATGGAAACATGGGAATTGTAGTTTGACAAAGTCTTTAGCCTTCTTAGCTAGTGCCTCTCCAAAATACAAATCCCAGGATTCCCTAGGATTGATCCATAGCAGTTAAAGCAGTGTCAAACTGCATTATTACTAGTGTAAATGCACTCTAAGACATATTGCTAGTTTCCGTACCTACTAGTCTTTTCATGGTTACTCACATAGAAAATTGTGTCTGTAGGTTTCATCATCTTTCTGAATGATTTTGGTGTAATTACAGTACTTAATCTGGTGAACTGAAAACAACTGATCAAAAATTATGTTGATGCCATAATTTGGATGGCATGGACAACTATGATGCTATAAATCAACTAAATCAATTGCGGTAAAAAGGTGAAGAGGTTATAGGTTAAACCTAAAAAACTTTCTTTATTTAGTGACTATTTGGAGTAAAATGTTACTGGTGTTGTTTTTGTGCTTGGAATTATTACACTAGCCAATACATATTTTGGTGTCCCAAATGTTAGCCCTGTTTTTGCGTATATTCCAAAAATGGCACCAGTTCCTCCACCAGATCTAGTTTTTTTTTTGTTTGTTTTGTTTTTTTGTTTTGTTTTTTTGAGAAACATGTGCCATATATCAGTGGCCATCTGCTTGCCCATAGAAAATCAAGAAAACAATCTTTGGGGTTGAACTGTGGTATTTTGCTATGGATTTCACTACTGTAAAGATTTCTGTCTTGAAAGATTTGTGTTGGTTCCCCAATTCTTTAAAGATGCAAGTCAGATAAAGCATTTTATTTTTTGTTTGTTCATTTGGGTCAGATTTCCTGCCTGCCTTAGGTCCTTGTTAAAGAAAAGCAGCATAGAATTATTATTTTCCAGTGCAATAATAAGCACTGATGTGACACCCAAGCCAAAATGGTCTCCTCTGACAAGGAGATGCAACCAGAGGATCATGCATTCTTCCTATTTTTTCTGGTCCTATTTTGTCACACATGCAGAGTAGCTGTACGTGTCCAAGAAGCTCTTCAGCCCCCCCAAGTGTGCTAAATCATTATCTTGGCTGAAATTTGTTTTTAAAACAGCTTTCCTGGCTTCACAGCTGGCAAATTGACACTTCCCATCACTCCAACGCCTGGCAACAGATGCCTCTCTCTTGCACACAGATGCCAAGTAGCCACCCAGCCCTAACATTAGCCTTGTGTTCTAAACTAATTGGGCCAACACAGTTGTAATTAAGATTTGAATAATTCGAAAACTAACACAATCATTTCCACGATTAATCCTCATATTGAACCATGATGTTCTGGGCCAGGTTATGGACGCTGGAGCTCTGTTATGTCTTGCGACTCAAATCTGCTACTAGTTTTCTAGGCAGTAAAACATTATTGGGTTCGCTATACTAAAAATACTATTTAAGGAAAGGGATTAGAGAGTATTGATTTTATAATGGAACAATGTAAGCACTTTTGAACAAGTCTGTTATGTGAAAAGATAGGTGCATACATATTTCCCTCTTTCTTTCATTCTTTCTTTCTTTATCCCTCCCCAACAACTCAATATAAAGTCTAACTCAAACCTCACACTAAAAAGACTTTAATATGAAAGGATATTTCCACATAGCACAATGAAAGTGTTATATTACACTTTGCTAGAAAATCCCATTTTAAATAGTGAGTGGTTCACTGACACAACGGTGCAGAGAGCAGATTGCCAAAGTGTTATGTAAAGAAATTAAAATAGGTGCTAAGGAAACTATTGAGAGAGGAAACCTGATGCTAAGAGTGCAAATGAAAAATGGAGTGCACTGAATCTTATCTATATAGTACTTGGTTTGAAATGAATTCTTGCTACAGTCCTGAAAGGAAATTTTGAAGCAGCAATGCATAAGGAGTACTCAGATCGAAATAAGAAAGAAAAGGATAAAAACCTGCAATTGTATCTTGAGAGGACATTCAAAACACAGGCAATGGTTTTTAGGGTTTTCTGTAAAAATATTCTTTATATTTAACATGGCAAAGCCAGGGCAAATTTAAACATTGGTTACTAGAGTTGTGCACAGATTTGTTTTCTTCTGATATCTTCGGGAGCCCATAACAGTAAGGTCCCTCCAGGTATGACCCCTCCCCCCCCCGGAATGAAAGCAAGTGGGAGCCGATCTCAACTCCTCCTCCCCTTTCAGTATCACAGTTTAATCTTTTTGTTTTTCCTATATTTTTCTGATTCTTTTTATTTAGTTGGACTGACTGGGAGTTGAGACGGTGACAGTGGATGGGATGCGTGTGCATGCATTTGGGAGCTTTCACCCTTTTAGTTTCTTTTCTCCTTCCTCTCATTCAGAAAATACTTCTAAAAGATATTTATATATTATGAATAATAATAATGGTAATCCCAGCAAACAAAAAGAGAAACCTATGTCTCCTCTAGAATAGAAAGAAGAAACACTAGAAGCAAAACTCCAAGCAGAAAGGAGATTGAAGGCAAGAGAGGGGATTTTTAAGGTAGTCCAGGGAAGATAGCTCAACTGAGGTTCAGGTCATTGTACTTTCTTCCATGGGCCTCCTTAAAATGCCTTGGAAACTGCTTGGTGTGCTGCTGGTGCTACTGGGGGATAAAGAGTGTGCACCTGCCTCTCCTCTAGAATAGAACAGCTTTTAAAAGCATTAAACCTGGTTTCCTCCTCTACAAAGTCCCCCCCTCCCATTATGGGCAGGATAGGGTACTTTCTTAACCCAACTGCTTCCTTGAAGGGAAGAAAGGAAAAGTTCCCAGAAGAATGGGGAGTCTCGTAAGTTCCCAATTGCCACCAATGAGCTGAAAAGAATATTTTTTTCAGATGTGGAACAAAATGCCCATTTGGTAGTGCATCCATTTTTGGAAAGTGCTGGAAAATGGATATGGGAGGTTTATGATATCAGGCAAGCAGAAATGGATAGCAATTCACCCAAATGCACAATCCTATTGGTTACATTTAGTAATACACATTACATTAGTTGCCCTTTCGAAAGTTTGTAGAAATTCCAGCAGTCAAAAATGCTGTGATTAGAATGCTGATCATAGCTGATAACAGAGAGAACTGAAAGTCATGGCCTCTGCAAATGTACTGGCACATTTCCAAGCACAATTCAGTTTGGTGAATACAACCAGGCTGTGGCACAACTGGTTAGTCGCTAGCTACAATAAATCACTATGACCAAGAAGACATGAGTTCGAAGCCTGCCTGTGTCAGAGTGAGCACCCGACCATTAAAAATAGCTCTGCTCATTGTTGACCTAAGCAACCCGAAAGATAGTTGCATCTATCAAGTGGGAAATTTAGGGACCACTTATGTGGGGAGGCTAATTTAACTAATTTACGACACCACAAAAAATCATCCAGCAATGTTTGGAATGAGGAAGTATCCATCAAGGACTCGGTGTCATAGTGGATGGAATATAAATACTGTAAATAAATAAATAAACAAACAAACCTATAAAACGCAATATGGTCCTATTTTCCAACAGCTGCCTACCTGAGTTCTGAGATTTTTGAAGGAATTATCTATTTTGATCTTATCTTTCTCACAAATACACTAGTGGTAACTATCAAACTGTGGAAATGTCTTGGATGGGAGGGTAAGCTGGATGCTTCTGGACTCTGCTCTACCCCCATATACAGGAGACAGAATGTTCCTGTTTAGAAAGGCTTTCTTACTGAATGCTGTGGAAAGGTCTAAGTGTGTTATATTTTGTTGTTTTCCATTCTTGTTATATATTCTTTAAAACATGTTTTCAGACTTTTTCAGTTTGGGATGTAAACTATATTGGATCCCCCACTGGGAGAATGCTGAAAGAATGAACAGATCAAAAAAATTGTGAAGTGGTAAATAATGTTTACAAGGAAATTGATTGATCTCATATAACCTCAGAGCTAGTTGCTGGCTCTTAAGATATTTAGGGTGTGTAGATTCTGTAGAATAATGCAGTTTAATAGTACTTTAACTGACATGCTCAATGCTATGAAATCAAAGTAGTTGTAGTGTGGTGAGATACCAATACTATTTGGGAGAGAAGGCTAAAGACAACTTCATGATTTCATAGCATTGAGCAATGACAATTGAAGTGGTGTCAAACTGCATTAATTTTAAAGTATGGACACACCTTTGGGCAGGGCAGTGAATTTGCACTTCATTTTGGGAAAGATTACATGTGAAGTCTATTTCGTGGGGGGGGGGGGAATCAAATTCAGTTATAGTTCTTTAAAAGTTCAAACCCAAGTCCAAAATTGATTTTTTGTTTCACTGCTGGATAAGTGAGAATAGCCTAATCCCCCTGACTTTGGAGAGACATTTAGAGTCTGCAGTTCAGTCCACATCTTGTGATTCCTGGCATTAATGGTCTCCTAGGTACAAAATAGATGATCATTCATCAGGAAACTGATGTCCAGATTCTTACATTGCCCTGTCATACATTTCATGAGACACAGCCACTGCTGCTGTCTATATATACCAAACTCTATTGTAATCTATTAACGATGCACTTTGAGCTCTCAATGTAATTTCTTGGATCAAAAACTATTGAGATCTCTTAAAATTGAGGAGCGGGGGGAACATCCACAGAGGCCACTGTGGGAGAAGGGATATTCAATTTTTTAATGGGAAATCCTCTTGAATCAGTACTATCTTGGCTAGCTTTGGCTGGTTTGCCAACTACAGTTCATTCTGTAGAGGGTGCTAACTGTAATGGACGTTGATGTTTTGGTCCAATTCTGAATACAGTCTGATCACAACTTTTATGTCTCAAATTGGAAAAAACAAGTACAGAAATATAGAGTTTTACACATATCTGCCTGCATGCAGCACATACACATCCATGTGCATGTATGTGTTCTATAATAAAAGAAGTACAATCACCATTGGGTCAGTATGCATGTGTATGGACACACACATAATTGTAACTGTACTTTTTTATTATACAAATACATTTTAAAACATCTTATTTTTATTTCAAATAGGTATTTTCACATTTGAAATGTTGGCCATCATTAACAATAGCATAATGTGACCGTTCAAGAAATCCTTTCTCCAAAAATTAATCTGTAAAACAAAATCTTGGTATCTAGTTTTCAGAAAAGACAAAGACTGTGTGATTAATAATTTTGTTTACTGCTTTTATGACATGAACTATTTATTTATTATCTTTGCATTATATTTGTCATACTGACAACATTTATCATGTCATTAAAATGGTTCTCTCTCCCACTTCAAATGTTGCCTTGAGGAGTGCTGAACCTAGTAAGAAACATTATGTTTTGTGGATCTGCATTGAAATCCCTTTCCCCTTTGACACACTATTCAAGTATTATATTTATGTCCTCTGAATTCAGGGTTTTTTCCCCCATTTTCCCTTTAAAATGAATATCTCAAAAGAAGAACGAGGCCTGCTTGGGATTGTTGACTGTTTGGGAATCCTCCTCTCCTCCGGCAAGTTATTTATATATTGTTATCTGTGGCGTATCTTCTCCTTCCTCCTCCCCCTCCCCTTCCCCTCCTCCTCTTATTTTATTTATTTATTTACAGTATTTATATTCCGCCCTTCTCACCCTGAAGGGGATTCACGGTGGATCACATTATGTACATATAGGGCAAACATTCAATGCCCATAAACACATCGAACCGAAACAGAGACAACAGACAGACAGACGCAGAGGCAATTTAACTTCTCCTGTTCGATTTTGGCCACAGAGGGGAGCAGCTGCTTCATCATCCACTCTGATGGCACTTCCTCACTCCAATGTTGTAAATTAGTTAAATTTGCCTCCCCACTTTTTATAAGTGGTACCTTATTTCCTACTTGATAGATGCAACTATCTTTCGGGTTGCTAGGTCAGCAATGAGCAGGGGCTATATTTTATTTTTAATTGACGGGTGCTCACCCCGCCACGGTCTGGCCTCGAACTCATGACCTCATGGTCAGAGTGATTTATTGCAGCAGCTGCTCACCAGCCTGCGCCACAGCCCGACCTCCTCCTCCTCCTCCTCCTCCTCCTCCTCTTCTTCTTCTTCTTCTTTTTCTTCTGATCACCATTGTAAGAAAAGTTTTTTAAAAAATATAAAAACATGTAATTATGTGGGTTTTCTAGCTACATTTTCTGGGAACGGGCAACAGAAAAAAAATTAAACTATATATATTGAACAGGTTACATGCTTCTTACTTAATTTCAGTTGAATGGTAAACTATTCTGAATAGAAAAATTTCTCTAGCAGGGATGAATATTGAGCAACAACAATCCTCATTCATCTCTGTATCCACTTTCTGCAGTGTCATTTATTTCTCTAAATATATAGCTACCAAAAATTGCCTGCAGGGAAGTTCACAACTTGAATGGACAAAGCAATCATACACTAGGAATGTATGGAACCTATCCCTTTATTTCTGCATATATACATACATTTTCCTCAGTGCTGACACAGCATGTTCAGAAGAACAATAATTTATAAAAGATGCATAATTTTCATAATGCAGATGTGGACTAACATTGTGTATAGCAGAGGTGGGGAGCATTGGGTACTCTGAATGTTTTGGTCTGCATCTGCCACCAGCCCATCTAACAGGACCAATGTTAAGAGACTGCACAGGAGTTATATAGTAAAATGTCTGGATGACCAGATATTTCTTTCCCCTGGTATATGGTGCATTTGTTTGTTTCACTCAAGATGGTCTTGTTTCCCTGCTACAAGTTTAATTTCACATATGTGTTGTTGAAGGCTTTCATGGCTGGAATCACTGGATTGCTGTGCATTTTCTGGGGTGTATGGCCATGTTCCAGAAGCATTCTCTCCTGATGTTTCACCCACATCTATAGCAGGCATCCTCAAAGGTTGCCTGCCATAGATGTGGGCAAAACACAGAATGCTTCTGGGACATAGCCATACAGCCCAGAAAATGCACAACAACCCAATTTCATATATGTTTGCCGAAATCACAACCAGAAAGAAAGAACCAAAGATATGATATTCTCTCCAATTTCCTATTAATTTTTGCAAAAAGTGAATTAGGACCTCATCACATGAAAGGAGAGAAAGCAGGAAAAAATGGAGTGAACTGTCTTCTTTCGTGCTCTACTGCTGAGGTTCCGTGCCTTTCCATCTTCAGGGATAGCTGCCATCCTACAACCTTTCCCCACCTTTCACCACTTTTTTCCGGCTTCTCTCCAGCTACTTCTCTACAGCAGTCTTCCCTCTGTTTCCCTGCACTGCTGCAATGGAGGCTCATGGGCAGCCACTGGAAGTGACCTTGTGTCATGTGATAGCCTCTGTGGGACCCCGTTTCAGCAGTGCAGAGGAACGGAACAAAGACCGAGAGAAGACTGCATGGGATTAAGTCCTAAGAGCTTTCGCTCTGCACACATTTATTTGGAAATGGGATTCAATGAATACATGGGGTTGCCTTTGAAGACGGCCTGGAAGCTTCAATTAGTACAACGTGCGGCAGCCAGATTAATAACTGGGGTGACTTACAGGGAGCGTACCACCCCCTTGTTAAGCCAGCTCCACTGGCTGCCAATATGCTACCGAGCCCAATTCAGTGCTGGTTTTGACCTATAAAGCCCTAAACGGTTCTGGCCCAATCTACTTGTCTGAACGTATCTCCTCCTATGAACCAGCAAGATCCCTAAGATCATCTGGAGAGGCCCTGCTCTTGGTCCCACCTGCCTCGGAGGCGCAGCTGATGGGAACGAGGGACAGGGCCTTTTCGGTGGTGGCTCCCCGGCTGTGGAACACCCTCCCAAGAAAGATGCGTCAAACTCCAACCCTGTTGGGCTTCAGAAAAGCCCTAAAAACATGGCTGTGTGCCCAGGCTTTTAATCAATAAATGGTGAAGATGACCTAGACTGAACTATGGACAAAGCATGAGGAAGAACGGATCTGATTTTATGTTTGAAATGTATATTTTTAATTCATAATGTATTTAATAGTTTTAACTGTTTTATGTGCTGTTTTATATTGGTTTGTATGGGCATCTAATTGTTGCCACTGTTGTAAGCCGCCCTGAGTCCCTTCAGGTGAGAAGGACGGGATATAAATGTGAGAAATAAATAAATAATAAAAATAAATATGGCGGGATTATCTTTGGAGGGAATGAATTTAGAATTACACAGCATTTTTTTCTTCTCCATCACACACAACAAATCGCAGTGACTTTCCCTATTTTGTATCCCAGAGCAAGCGAAGACTAAATTTAAGAGATCAATGTGACCCATTTTTCTTTTACAATGAGCCCTAAATTTAACTCACTCCCCCTTTCTCTTTCCCATCTGAGATAAATATTGAAAATATCAGTGTGCAATAAATAATGGAAGAGTAACTGCTAATCACTATGCACACTCTGTAATCATTAACAAGTCTCATAAACATTGAACAGAGGAATAAAGCTGAGGGAGCATGCACTGTACATCTCAGCAACATTTTATTATGTCTAAGCAGCATGTAGAACAGATTGATAGATACAATCTGTCTTTAGGTTTTTCAACACTATTCATCTCTGGCAAGGACAATGTGAATATTGAGGAAAAACTGAAACAAAACTTCAGCAGTTTTTCAGCAGTTACTGTGGCTATCTGGCTGGGCTGAGTGTGCCATTCTAGTAGATGGAGTGGGATACAATTAAGTAATGACATTTAATCCAGTCATATTTCCTCTCTGAGTAAATACTTTGTAATCCTATATTTGTCAGTCAGAGGCAGAACACATGACTTGGGTCCACTAGGACACACATTGTTTATGATGGAACTTTAAACAAACTGAATTGTTGTGAACATCTAAAGATGCTGGAGGTGCTCTGAAATCTTCTTCTCATTGACATCTATAGCCTCATTACCATCATCATCCAGAATCGGGGAAAGGAAAATATTGTACTAGACCCCATCTACACTGGCCATTAGAAGTAGTTTGAAGATAGCTTCAAACTGCAGCAGCTAGACAACAACTCCCACAAAAATGTGCGAAAGAAAGTTCTTAATGCACATCTGTGCTTTGTGTTACCATCATCTGAGTTTCAGGCTGGGCCCACAAATTCCTAGGCAATTATCTGCACGTAGAAACCACTTTCCAGTTTGAAATTGACTTAAGTTGTCAAGTAGATGTGTCCTTAGTTCAGACCTTCTCAAACTGTGCTCCTCCAGAAGTTTTGGACTACAGGTCCCACAATTCCTAACAGCTGGTAAGCTGGCTGAGATTTCTGGGAGCTCATGTCCAAAACACCTGGAGGAGCACAGTTTGAGAAACACTGTTTTGGTCTCAAATTGCTCCAAACTGTATAGACACCATTATCTATTCTAATAGATGTAGCTGCTGCATGCCATTCAGCCAAATATTGTCTTGCAACAGCTTTTCAGGACCTTGAAGGAATACGTCTCTTCTCACCCTATTTGATATCCATCAAATTAAGATATCATAATTTAATCAGGATCCTTGAGCCTGCACAACAGGCACTTTATTATTGAATGACAGCAAATTCCATCTGTTGAAAAGTATTCCATACAGGTTGAAAAATCTGACATTTGGTTGGATTTGCACATCACGGTAGACAAGTTTATATGTCCATGATTGTAGACTGAGTAAAGATGTCCTTTGAGGAGAGTGTAGAAAAGGATGCAAGTGAATGAAATGCTACCATCCATATTTTATCACAACCCATGGCAATTATATGAACTTTGTATCTCCTCTGAATTAGGCCATATCTTTGCAGATTGCTTTGCTCTGTAAAGGTGAAGTTCCAAAAGACACTGAAGCATGTCACTTTCCGATGTAAAATATGCATGCTCATTGGTCAGAAGTAGGCCAAAAAATGTCATCCAGCTTTTACAGAGATAAGGGAGTTGATTAAAATAAGTGACCTTTCCACAGCATTTGTGTTAAAAAGAAGAAAAAAAAACTTCATTGTTTGTCAGAAAATAATGCCTCAAGGAATTTCAGGATGCTTGAAATTATGAGTTTAAATAACAAGCATAGAAAAAAAGATTTTTTTTCATCCAAAGAGATTGTCAAGATATATTTAACTTCTCTTTTATTTTATTTTTCACTTAAAATTGACCTATTACAGCTGATTAGATTGTTATTTGTGTTATATTTGTTGTCTAAATGGTTTATTTCTTTTGGACTAGCCTATTTCATACATATTGCTGTGTGAATTAAATGTTCGGTCATCTACATTAAAAAGGTAAACCACACTAATATTGTGCCATAGTGAGCAATTCACACTAGTAATATTTCTGAGGCGAATCAAATGTTCACTCCTTCACAATTCAGACAAGATATGGGTAGCTATTATGAAGAAAAGTGATTAAACAGTAATGATATATGTTCTTGTGGAGCCAAATATAGTGCAAAATCAATTTTGTGAAAGGTCACTATGGAATTTAAGATAGCCATTGAATAAAGGTCAGTCTTTTTGTAGGAGGAGACATTCCATAAAACTGGGCAAAAGGAGACAAAAACACACATATCAAAAGCATCCGCCCTGGATCTCAGTTTCCCACCATTTTATTACAATGTATATAAAATCCAAGCAGATAGCTCTTGTAATTTTTTAAAAAAACTTGTAAAAAATTTAAAACTTCCCCAAAAATTAGTGGATGAGTGTAACATTCTAAAATTTGGAGGTCTAACAAGGAAAAATGTGTGATACAATTATAGTAAGTTTGATCATGATAGCTCCAAAATGAGCCTTTGAAGTTTCCCTACTTGCTGTGATGCCTCATGGGCCTTGTAGTCCTGCTCCTAGTGCCATCGTGGCAGATGAAGACGAAAACATGGGGTTTTCGCCGGTTCAACAAGAGCCGGAGTCCTTTCACCTGCCGGATGTTGATGTTTGTCCCCAAGAATTCAGTAAAACAGACCTTGGGCATTCCTCGCCTCCGTTCCCCAGAAGGGAATCTTACTCTAGAGACAGAGGAGTCAGAGAACAAAATCGCAGGAGTTTACGGATTGCTGCCAAACAACAGGCTGATTAGGCCTGCTTCCCTTGGGAAATTTTAAGGAGTCTTGCATCTGGATAGAGTTGGGTTTCGCTTCTCGTTCTCTAGGGAAAGAGATTGTTGGCGGGAAAACGAGACCCCAATATAGGTGCTTGACGCGGGAGAATCTTTGCGGAGTCAACAGAGCAGCTTCAGGAGTAAGATCGTGTGTGGACTTCGTAACCCCAGTTCCTTGCCTCCCGGATCAAGCATTCAAGATTTTGCCTCGCTTTGCTTTTAACCACGGACCTTGTTCCAGGAATCACTGGTTGCCTTGTACCTAGTCACGAACCTTGTTAAAGAACCAAGTTATATCCAGCCTTGTTGTCAAGCTACCTTGGACTCTTAAGACTCTGACATTTCCCCACACTATTGCTTGGCAATAGTGTGTGTTTCGGTATTGGATAAAGAACTTTGAACTCTAATATCATTTATTGGACAATACATTTTTGGACTATATTTGACCTCATTTGAAAGGTCTGCTTCTGAACTATATTCTTCACTTGTTTTTATTGCTTTTATATATTTCCTTAATAAAGATATTAGATAGAGATTGGCCTCCGTGTGTGGTTCTTCGTGCTCTGCTGCCAGGGGTCTGACACTTGCTCACTTACTTAACAAAAAAAGGAACAAAAAATTGTTAATTATAGTAACATGTTTTTTAAGGCCCATAATTTCGGAAACACCCTGAAAAACAATTTGTCCCCCTCCCCAATTTCATAATGAGTATTGAAACATTTTTTTTTCATTGATTGCACAACCTTAATAAACACCACACAGGGCTGATCCAAATTAACCTAGGGTAGCTGATTAATGTGGTTTTATCCTGTTCTAATGTGGCAGATTCTCGGTGCACTAAGGTCCCATCTACAATGTCAAATAATGCAGTGTGATCTGCATTGTAATGGCAGTGTAGACTCATATTAAGAAAATTGAACTTCATTGAACTGGATTATATGAATCTACACTGTCATATAATCCAGTTCAATGCAGTCAATATGCATTCTGAAACTGCATTATATGGCAGTGTAGATGGTGCCCACTTTGTCTGTATAGATCTGCCCAGGGAAAACACCATTTTACTACTACTGACAATTTCACAACTCTTCAATTTCCTCCTAGTGGGGTGAGCTCAGAACATAATGTTGGTGGCACCTCTTTGATCCTTTGTCCATTGCCTTGTGGGATTTATCAGAACATGCATCATAACAGATACGTGAAACTTGTGATATTATCACACAAGGGCTTTAAAGCGGGGAGCCCTGTATTTCTGCCACCTACAGAAATCTGGGAAATGTAATTTAGGGTGGGACCTTTTGACTTCTCAGCTACAGAGTTCTCGTCTTCCTAAACTGCATTTCCCAGAATTCTGCAGGAAGCAGAAATGCGGGGCCACCCACTTTAAAGCTCTGGTGTGATAACATGACAAGAGAGATTGTTTCAGGGTTTGGTGTCATCAGTATGCAGATGACACCCAGTTCCATTACTCTTTTTTCCATCTGAATCCCAAAACTTTACTTGAGCCATAGCCAATCAAAAGACAGATCGGAGACTGAAAATTTCAAGATACACAAGCGAACACGTCATGGATGCCCATTATCACCATTGATTTTTATAATGGCATTGGAGATTCTCCTAAAGAACTTAAGAGAAGGTTCAGAAATTAGGGGCGCAAAGATTGGAAAACAAGAATATAAATTTAGAACATTTGTAGATGACATAATTTGTATAATAGAAGATCCAAGAAATAACATTAAAATGGTTAAAAACAATAGAAACATTTGGATAACTAGCAGGGTTTAAAATAAACAAAAGGAAAACAATGATACTAACAAAATATATATCTAAGAAGAACCAGGAAGAACTACAGGAAATATCGGGATTGCAAATATCAAAAATTGAATACTTGGGTATAAGGGTAACTGCAAAGAATGCTTAATTGCAAAAAAAAAATATGAAGCAAAATGGAAAGAAGTCAAGAAAGAATTAGAGAATTGGAAATATTTGAAGTTATCATTATTAGGAAGAATTTCAGCAATAAAAATGAATATACTACTTAAAATGTTATATTTGTTTCAAACCTTACCTCTAATTAGAAATCTACATAGTTTCAAACATTGGAACAAAGATATAACACAAATTGTGTAGGAGAAAAAGAAAGCTAGAATTAAATTCAACAATATGACAGATGCAAAATATAGAGGAGGATTTGGGCTCCCAGATTTTAAATTATATTATGAAGCTTGTGGTTTATTATGGATAAAGGATTGGAATACCATGAAAAATTAAAAAAAATGCTGACATTGGAGGGTTTTGGCCTCAGGACTGGATGGCACTCATAGTTGTGGTATGAGGAAACAAAAATAGAGAAAATTTTTGGTAATCACTTTGTAAGATCGGCTTTAATAAAGATATGGGAGAAGTATAAAAGAAACAGGGTTGTTGTGTGTTTTCTAGGCTGTATGGCCATGTTCCAGAAGTATTCTCTCCTGACGTTTCACCCACATGTATAGCAGGCATCCTCAGAGGTTGCCTGCCATAGATGTGGGCAAAACGTCCCTTCCTCCCCCCCCCACTTTTATCCTAGATTCTAACCTTCCCCAACTATCCTCAGTTATCCTCCCTCTTTTCTTTAATTATCTTATATGTATTTTTAAAAGTGACTTAATAAACATGATTTTAAAAAAGACAGATCGGAAGGAGTGTGTTGGATAGGGATATGCTCCCTTTGATCCTCAATTTATAGTATAAATTTATTATGATCAACAGATCAGATAAGATCCTCAGCATTGGTATACTTGAATTCACAGGTCTCAGCAGTAGCTAGTGCACACTTAAAGCATATTTACTAGCTGTGAATGTTAGATTTGGCTATGGTGATGCATGCCTTAATTACATCCTGTTTGAATTACTGCAACATGCTCTATATGCAGCTGCCTTTGAAGAGTGTTTAGAAATTATATCTGCTCCAAAGAGTGTAGCCAGATTTTTAACTGGAGCAAACTACAGAGAGCATACTACTCCCTTGTTGCACATGCTCTAGTGGATGCCTGTTCACTTCAAAATGTTAGTTTTGATATTATATGGTCAGCTCTGGGTTATCTGAAGGACTGTATTCTCTCACATGAACCTATCTATGTTTTGAGCTATTTGAGGCCCTTCTTTCTGCCCCACTACTCTGATAAGCAAATCTTGTAGGAACATGTGTTTTTTTTTTGTTTAATTTCTATTTGGTATTAAGCTTATAGTAATGGCTGTTCTATTTTCTGTAATGTAATGTGTTTTATCTTTCTATGTTGGCATTGAATATTTGCCATATGTGCTGGAAACCGCCCTGAGTCCCTCCAGGGAGATAGGGCAGTCTATAAATAAAGATTCTTATTCTTATTCTTATTCTTATTCTTATACTATGTGGAGATTGTTCCAGAATCTGCAACTCCCTTCCCAGCAAAATTAGAGTAGTATCTTCCCTTTCTGCAAACGGGTGGAAACATTTTGTTTTCAACAAGCATGTTAGGACTAATTGCTTAAGAAGGATATTCCTTACACAGAGCCGACCCTAGGTAATTTTCAAGAGTAGGCGAACAGAATTTTGCACACCCCCCCGAATTTTGGCACCCCCCCCCAAACCAATTGCTCAAAATAATAATAATAATAATAATAATAATAATAATAATAATAAGTGCACAAATATTAGTAATATATTATTATCACAACAACAATATACTATTATTATTAACACATTCATAATATATTATCACTAATAGTAGTATTATATTCATAGTCATAATACTAATAACAGTACATGAGACAATTATGAATAGTATATTATTATTCACAATAATACACTATTATTATTAACACAGTATGCACATGTGTGCATGTGGGTCTACATATGTGTGTGTGTGTGGATATATAATGTGTGTAGATATAGAATATCTATATGTGTATCAATAGCAATATGTGGGACTACATCTGTGGACATACTAGATAGACAGATAGACAGAGTGTATATGAGTATATATAGAGAAAATATAACTGTCCTAAGGATGATAATAATTCATCTAGTTTGCTGCGTTATATTCTGTCTTTGAGTCAATAATAATAATAATAATAATAATAATAATAATAGGACCATTTTGACTTTCTGGAAGGTTTCTGGTAAGCAGGAGGCTCTGAAGCGACCAAGTAAGGTGCCTGTGCCTTCCTTCTCCAGCTCCGACATGGCACAGATGCACTGGGTTCCTCTGCGCCCAACAGTTCTCCCTGGGTCCTAAATACGAGTGGAGGGAGGGAGGCACAGGCAGTCCTTCCTTGGTCGCCTCGGAGCCCAGCAATGAAGCACACACTCTTGGGTTGGTCTCCTTCATTGCTGGGCTCCAAAGCGACCAAGGAAGGGCTGCCTGTGCCTCCCTCCCTCCGCTTGCATTTAGGACCCAGGGAGAGCTGTTGGGCACAGAGGAGCCCAGTGCGTCTGCGCCGTGTCGGAGCTGGAGAAGGAAGGCACAGACAACCCTTGGTCGCTTCAGAGCCCAGCAATGAAGGAGACCAAGTTGGCACTATCCTCCCGGGACGATGGCGCCCCCAGGACGATGGCGCCACAGGCAAGTGCCTAGTTCACCATATGGTTGGGCTGCCTCTGTCCTTACATAATATGAAGGGTTTTCTATTTGTTGTCTTTCATTAATAGATTATGTTTTATTTCTAAATATATCATTTAATAAAATATTTAGCTATTGTATACTGCAAATTTTAGCAATGTGTGTTATAAATGCTGTATGTTGTTCCCAGCTTCCAAACTGGAAAAAGGTTAGATATAGATATAATATAATTGTCACTATAATAGATTTATTAATGGGAAGGGCAGTCACTATTTATGTAATAAAGAGCTCATGAACAGGAATTTTATGGAAAGGTCAATACAGTTGCATGTATATGTGTGACTATTGTTACTGCATTCTTTTTAAAATTACAGTCTGGAAATATAGAAAAAGCTTACTGAAATTGTATACAATCTTCAAAGAAATAAATTGCTTTGCTTTCTTTCATAAAGTCCAATACACATTCAACTATATGTTGGATGTCCAGCAGCACAGTTAACATTGCTCTATATCCTTAGACTCCCTCACATATATTTTAACCCATTCATATCAAACAACTCTATTATCCTACTGATTTCAGATTAATCATCTTTGTATATGATTTGCTTACTGTTTGTGTGGCTTTATGCTCACAGGATGCATTCATGATCACAACCTTCATTGGATTTCAACAACATCCATAGCCTGAACACACACACACACACACATATATACACAAGGGATGTGCGATCCATTTATAAAATAGTTAAAAAAATTACAAAACTGGAGGCACTGGCATTTCATTTCTAAAGTGTTTCTAAAGTATAGTTAGTGGAAAATGTGTTACTATTTCATTATAATAATTGCACATAAATTACTAAAATTGGAGAAACTTCAGGGAATAATTTCTCCCTCATTTTTAAAACTTGCTTCAATGGTAGAACACATTTACCACAGTTAGCCCAGCAAATCTCAGAATTTATAACTTATCCACAGTTTTTTGGGGAATTTTCAAAAAAAATTTAAAACAACATTTTAAAAGAGAAACTACAAGAGATATTTCCTTGAATTTTCTATACAATGATAGGAAATAACACGGAATCTCCCCCCCCCCCCCCCAACGTTCACAAATATTCATACATCTACTGATATTAGGGATTTTAAAAAAGTTTGACAAAAATGATTTTTTTAAAAGCCACAATAGTTATCTCATTGAATGTCTCTCATATTACCCAATAGAAACCAATATTGACCAATTTTACATTTGCATAGAATCCTAGAGTTTGAGAGGATCCTCAAGGGTCATCTAGTCCAATAATAATATTAATAATTTTATTCTTATATCCTGCCCCATCTCCCCGAAGGGACTCAGGGCAGCTCACATGGGGACTAAGCCCAACAATACACAATACAATATAATCACATAAATACATTTAAAACACATAAACATAAAATCGTAAAACATATAATACATTAAAACATACTCAAGCAATAGCTACTAGTCAGGCGCTGTGAACATATTCCACTGGGGACAAAGCAAATGTTGTTTGTGTGCAATATCTTATAAACATCTACTGAATGGACTGGAAGTCCAAGTCTCTTCTTCCAGGCAGAAAGGCACCATCAAAACTATACTGACAGATTATCATTCAACCTTTAAACTAATTAATATTAGTTGGCAAACAAACTAGTAAAATGTGGGCTAGACAAAACTACGGTTAGGTGGATCTGTAATTGGCTAAGCGAACGAACCCAAAGAGTGCTCACCAATGTGTCGTCTTCATCATGGAAAGAAGTGACAAGTGGAGTGCCGCAGGGCTCCGTCCTGGGCCCGGTTCTGTTAATCATCTTTATTAACGACTTAGATGAAGGGTTAGAAGGCATGATCATCAAGTTTGCAGATGACACCAAACTGGGAGGGATAGCTAACACTCCAGAAGACAGGAGCAGAATTCAAAACGATCTTGACAGACTAGAGAGATGGGCCGAAACTAACAAAATGAAGTTCAACAGGGACAAATGCAAGATACTTCACTTTGGCAGAAAAAATGGAATGCAAAGATACAGAATGGGGGATGCCTGGCTTGACAGCAGTGTGTGCGAAAAAGACCTTGGAGTCCTCGTGGACAACAAGTTAAACATGAGCCAACAATGTGATGTGGCAGCTAAAAAAGCCTATGGGATTCTGGCCAGCATCAATAGAGGTATAGCGTCTAGCTCCAGGGAAGTCATGCTCCCCCTCTATTCTGCCTTGGTCAGACCACACCTGGAATACTGTGTCCAATTTTGGGTACCGCAGTTGAAGGGAGATGTTGACAAGCGGGAAAGCGTCCAGAGGAGGGCGACTAAAATGATTAAGGGTCTGGAGAACAAGCCCTATGAGGAGCGGCTTAAAGAGCTGGGCATGTTTAGCCTGCAGAAGAGAAGGCTGAGAGGAGACATGATAGCCATGTACAAATATGTGAAGGGAAGTCATAGGGAGGAGGGAGCAAGCTTGTTTTCTGCTGCCCTGCAGACTAGAACACGGAACAATGGCTCCAAACTACAGGAAAGGAGATTCCACCTGAACATCAGGAAGAACTTTCTCACTGTGAGCTGTTCGACAATGGAACTCTCTCCCCTGGGCTGTGGTGGAGGCTTCTTCTTTGGAGGCTTTTAAGCAGAGGCTGGATGGCCATCTGTCGGGGGTGCTTTGAATGCGATTTCCTGCTTCTTAGTGGGGGGTTGGACTGGATGGCCCATGAGGTCTCTTCCAACTCTACTATTCTATGATTCTATGATTCTAATATGCTTCCCCTTTAGTAGTGGTTCTCAACCTGAGGGTTCCCTGATGCTTTGGCCTTCAACTTCTAGAAATCCTAGCAGCTGGTAAACTGGCTGGGATTTCTGGGAGTTGTAGGCCAAAACACCTGGGGACCTACAGGTTGAGAACCACTGCCTTATATTATGGGGACCATTCATTTAGGGATTTCTTCCCAGCCCAGCACAGAGATTTACTCCTCCTCTTTGTAGATTCAGACATTCATTGGAACTGTCACTGGCTGCTGTTAGGGAAGGACAAATCTCTCCACCACCCTGATTGGTACTTTAGAAAAAAAATTATTGAAGATTTACAAGCAACCTTTTCTCCAATTACATCTGTTATCGAGTATTATTTTTCTAGTACATTAAAAGTAAGGGAACAATGCATCTTAAAGAAAGTGAGAGAGTGTAGTATGAAATAATTAAGAAAAAAGGGAAAAATAAAGTTGGGAGAAAGAGAAAAACGAAAGGTAGAAAGAAAAAAAAAGGATAAATCCCCACATGTAGAGAGTAAAAGTAAGTAAAAAGTTGCTGTAGTTATCTGTTTCTTCCCTAGAGCGTCTTCTTTTATTTTTCTTTTCACATATCCCTTGTCTTTGTATAGTTAACTATATCATACTTAAGATTTGCCTTGGGGCTCTCTTTAGTCAATTTTTGCATATATAGTATTTTTTTGTAAGTAGTCTATCAGTATTTTCCAATCTGTTCTGTTGACTGGTGCTCTGTTCTGAGCCAGTTTTTGCATTAGTAGGCCCATATTCATTATATCTAGCACTTTTGTAATCCATTTTTTTGATAGTGGGTGTCTCTTTAGTTTTCCATATCTGAGCCAGAGTTATTCTTGCTGCTGTGGTGAGATAAAATAAAATCCTATCTGAGTTTTGGTCTAATTGTAGATTGTTAATTCCCAGCAAAAGGATTCATGTTTAAATTCTAGTTTAAATTCTGATTGGTGTTTTCTGATGTTGATGCATTCTGTGAAATGTAATTTAGGGCAGGCCCTTTTGAATTCTCTGACATAGAGCTCCTCCCTTCCCAAACTACATTTCCCAGGGTTCTGTGCTGTTCCCAGCAAACACTGCACCCTCCTAATGCCAAGACTCCATTAATTTAAAGAAAAGGCAAGGGAAGGCACTAAGGCATCATTTTTGTCTTTGTTTTGCTTTCTTGCACTGAAAAGGAAACTTTGGGAGCCTTCTGAGATTTACAAAGCTAAAATGAAAAAATGTGGGGTATGTTTTGATTCTTAAATTTTTTGTGTTGGCCACACCTATGTATCGGATATTGCCTTGTAAGTACAAAATTTAACAAATTTGTCCCGAATTACAAGGCAAACTAAAAAAATCACACCTCTAATACATACATATATACATTTCCAGAGAGGGGAGGCAAGCTTGCCCTAGTAACTGGATTATTTTTACTTGGATAATATGGATAATAACTGCTCATAAATTCAACACAGCAGAATACACAACAGATCTCTTTTAGTTGATTTTCTGCCTTGTTAAATTCTTTTGTAGGACAACAGATACATTAAGTGCAGGATGGACAGCTAATTAACATTATATATCAAGTTTGGCAATATATGTCAAATGATTTGATCACATGAGAAGCCAAACAAGAGAGAACTATGCATGTCCATAACTTATGGTAGAAAAGGGCAAGGCAATTGTTCACAATGAGAACATTTTAAATGTAAGCTAGTGTTGATTATAAAAGTTTTAAAAGAGCCCAAAGGGGAAAGGAGATGTGCTCTCCAACAATTAGATTACAGGAGCTCTAGGGAAATTAGGCCCCAGCTCTATAGCTTACTTAGCATAAAAGTCAATCCAGTCCTTTCTCACCATTAATCACATAGTTCAGATATGCTTTTCTTCTTTTAAGGAAGTGATAACACAAAGGGCATAAGGGAGATACTTCATTAGCTTAGGCAGCATTCTCTCTCCACTCTTGTCTTTCTCTGTGGGATTGGTGACTTCTGACTCACCTGCTCCTTCCACAGCTGCAAAATACAGGGAAAGTTGAAAGGTGCATGCTCCAGTTTTGTAGGTTTGCTTTAATAAGCACTGTGTACAATGTTTAAGCCAGGTGCTACATACTTGACCTCCACCCCCTTGAAAATACCATGTGCAGAATCAGAATCATAAATGCACTTCTAAGGTGATACTTATCATTCTAGTAAAATGTGGTTGCAAAATTGAGAACTGTGGAAGTCTCCTGTACATTTAATTTCATGGTTGCATAAAAGATGTGATGTCAGTAATAGTGGAATATCACACAACCAGATAAAAGCAAGACCTTCTGAAATTCCCTTTTCTACACAATCATGAAAAGTACAACAGCTGACTGTAGTTTTCACTCTGGAAACTATATTGCTAAATACACTGGAATCACATGAAGGTAGGGATGTCAATGGGATTCCATGTTTAAGGAACATGTATATCAGAATATACTATGTCCTCCATAGAAAACAACCACATGCAAATTCTGTACAAAAGGTCTATAAAATTACAAAGATTCTGACCGGTCTAGGATCCTTCACATCAGAGTTTTTTGACATTTGAAAAACATGGGCTTTTGGGCATTATCTAAATATTGCACACAGAGGAGAACTTACACAGACAACATATACATACCTGTAAAATGCAAACCTGTCAACATTTCTGCCATGTATTGACAATTAGGTGAGACAAATGCTCCTGTGCCTCACCAGTGAAAATAAAATACTATGTGGAAACATATAAGTGGACCTCCTCTGTTTTGATATTCTGCTTGGAAACTGCCTTCTCCTTGATCGTCTATTGATGTCTCATTTTAGAGCCAAGTTAAAAACTCTTTTTTCACTGAAGTTCTTGAAGACAAAGGCTCATTGGCCTATTAGCTTACAGACTGTTTATATTGTGTACACTCAAATTTAAATGTTTGCTAATGGCTTTAAGCTTTTTCTGACTTGCTTTTTAACTGTCTTAAACTATTGAAGGTTGTTTTCAATTATTACCTCTCCTGAGACCTTTCAATACAGAGCTGAATACAAATATTGACATGCAGAAGCAAAAAAGTAATTTATTATCCTTGTTTAATTGCAGCAACTGTGGTTTTCCAGAAGTTTTTGGATCTTAATGACTAGAAGTATGGCTACATTTGACAGAAGTTGGAGCCCAACATCCTGAGGGTCACAGACAGAACCTCATCATATTTGGCAATTTCAGCATCCTAGGACACTTCCAGAATATTGGGAGCATGAAGCCTGCCAGATCCCATCAGACAATGCACAGCCAGGTTGGGCAGGGCTCTGTACTCCCATCATCCTGGCAGCATCCTACAATGGAGTCCTGCAAACACAGGAGGCTTCCCGTGTTCTCATACAACAAGCTGGGGAAAGCACGGGGGGAAACCAGGCGGCGACGATCCCCCAGTGGTATGGAGAAGGGAGCAATGTGGGAGATGTGGTGCACTGGGAAATGGTTTCCTCTGCTGCCTATCAGATTTGCCCCACTGCCCCATGGATGCCCCAGTTTTCCCCATCTTAAGGACTTCCATCTGATGAAGTCCTTACTCATTACTGAATTACAGGTTTAACATCTCTGAGAGTGAAGCACGCAGGAACATTTTTCATTGCTAAGCTTGAAATAACAAGGGCATATACATGAGGTTGGATGAAATAAGGGCCACTTTATTTGACCTATTTAAAATTATAACCCGGGAAACTTGCTAGAGAAGGGTAAGCAAATTGATCAGAGTGTTAGCTGAGGCAAGTGACTACATGTGGCAAATCTCTCCAGATTCCCCTTGGCAAAAATGCCTGACCTTGAAGGCAATACAGTCTTATGGGTTGCTCACCATGTTTTAGAAGGCAGATGTAGGGAACTCCCCTCCCACTAGCTCAGAACTCAAAAAGGACAAACAATACTCTGTCATCCCAAGTGCAAGCACTTCCCCAGTCCCCAGGCCATAGAACCCCCAAAAAGTCATTCCAAAGGCCTAGCCAAGGTGCACACCAACAATTGGAATTCTCTCTCCCTCTTCCTTCAAAGTTGCCAATGAAACCTAATTAAAGATATCACTGTGAAGCCATTTACCCGTCCCTTAGACAAAGTATGGGATAGGCAGACCCACCCACACGGGGGGGGGGGGGGGGAGAGAGAGAATCTTACCTAGTTCCATTGGACAACCAGATCAACTCATACTGAGTCATGCAAATTCAAAGAAGGCCTATGTGAGGGCTACAAGAATTTAAATGGTCTCTGTCTCCCAACTCCACATCATGTGGCCAGCCTTGTTGTGTGTGCCAAGCTATTTTTGATAGGCCTTTTATCCAGGAAGGCCATCAAAACCATCCCCTTGTCCACAGCACTCATGGATGCATGGTTTTGGGTTCAAAAACCCTTCACAAGTGCAATGCAACAGACCTTCTCCCATGTTGTAACAGAAGAAAATATTTCTATAGTGTTAATGAAAGCTTTTTCCCTTTCTTTCTTTTTGCTAAGGAAAACTCAGAGTTCAGTATTATTAAGGCAGAGGAAGAAAGTGTTATACTTCCCCTCCCTCCTTACATGGTCCCTACCTGTCTACGTATGTGTAGTTTTTTTTTTAAGTGATGTGATTGCAAGTGACACAATTAGCATCATGTGCTGCTAGACACTCATTCTCGAGGCTATACTGATGAATCCCTCACCAAACCAAATTATGTCAAATCTCAAGTGGAATGTGTCAGATTCATTTGATTCTGACACATCCATGCAACATTACAAAGACGTTAACCATTGTACAGGAGGTGTAAAATGATTAGCATGCCTTGGATTGTAGAAGGATTGAAAGGAGGTCTTATACTTCATGCATTATGACCAGGAAATGATTACAAATAAGCTTGTAAAATCTGAACCAGGCTGCTGAATCCAAAAAGTGCTCATCACCCTGGAGAAAAAATGACTTGAGGGCTGCCAGAGGGTCCTGTCCTGGACCCTGTGTTATTCAATATCTTTATTAATGATATGAATAATATAATAGAGATCATGCTTTCCAAATTTCTAGATGACACCAAATTAGGTAGCTAATGTTCTAAAGGACAGGGTCACTTTAACAAATTAGAGAGCAGTGCCAAAACAAACAGAATGAATTTGAAACATGAGAAATGGAAGGTACTGCACTTCATCAGAAAAAAAGTGAAATGCAGAATTATTTTTATGATGTATGGCTTCTTTTGAAGAACACTATTCTACAATATAAAGGAACATGTATGGTCAATCTGGGAGGCAATCTACTTCATACATAGTCCCTAGATGTGCACATTTCCCTTTAATACTGCCATTGCAGAATATTGCGATGCAATTATTATCAATAACAGAGGATGTAAGAATTTCTATGCTGGTTCAGACCAAAGACCTATATAGTTCAGCATGGCATCTAACTAACTATGGGAAACAAGGAAGGAAGGCATGCAAGCAACAGCACCATTCTGTTCAACTTCTCTAGTTATTGGTATTTAGAGGCATAATCCTCTTGGACCTGGATGTAGCACATAATCTTTGTGACTTTATCCTTCAGTGTCAGGATATCAGGAGATCACAAGAGAAACTACAATGCACATTCGAAGAAGAAAGACAGAAGGGTCAGCCTTGTAGTTTATATCACATTCAGTTCTCTCCTTTCATTTCAAAGTTTTGCCAGGCTGGATGAATGAAGAAACAGTACTTCAGTATGCAGCTGTGAGCAGTGTGGTGCTCTTGTTTTAAGTCCAGCAGTTTGCCCCTGACCATCTCATATATTTAATACAAACAACAATGTGTCTCCTTCAAATGACAAATACTATAAAGGGTAAAATGTAATTTTGCTGAGCAAAGAATGACACTTTTACATACAGTATTTAGCAAAGGGGAAGGAGGACAACACAAATGTGGGGAGGAAGGTAAGAATGTGCACACCTCATCCTTGTTTAGGATATCATTATTACTTATAAAAGATGAGATACAACACTATATGAACCTAGTGTAGATATTATCTACTGCTGGAATTATGGTACTCTAGTCGTACACAGAGAGTCAATGTGGTGTAATGGTTTGACTTAGGGAACATCTATTCCATGAATCTCTGATTTTGCATGGACCATTGAATGCAGTTTCAGACTGTTATTGAAGAAAGTAGCTTTGCTGTATACATGATAACATAGGAAATCCTGGACCCAGTTTGAGGCCTTGATTGTGAGAAAAATCACAGAGTATTAGTACATTAACCACTTTAAGTTGAATGCTTTTTTTTGGGGGGGGGGGTGGTCTGGCTGCCTCAGTTTGAAGTTAGCATTCAACTGCATAAAAACTTCAGTGAGAAGGGATCCATGAATCTCAAGACCAGGATTCAAATTCCTGTGCAGCTATGGAATCCCCTAGGTGACTTTGGATGTTTCACACACTCTCAAATCCAGAAAACCACGTGATAGGTTCACTTTAGTGTCCCCATAAGTCAGAAACATCTTAAAAGCACACAATAACAAAGTAGTATACAAACTCTCTATTGATTACCATTATAATGCAGAATACAAGAAGAAGAAGAACCAATGTGTAATAAGCAATGCACATTGACATACTACTCTGCAAGCATTGTTGCATACATATACCTGCAATGCTCTGACACCATCAGCTGGATATATTATCTATTCAGAAATTATCTTAAAAAGTCACTCCACAAGTTTTACACTTTTGAAATTGTTTCCAAGCACACAGCTATAATACTCCATGGTTGTGTTATGTTGATACATTTCTCACATAAACTCAGGCCTAGGTAAAGGTGTTAATCATTAGTATGTAGTTTATTTATTTATTTATAATTTACAGCATTTGTGTTCTGCCCTTCTCACTCCGAAGGGGACTCAGGGCAGATCACATTACACATATAAGTCAAACATTCAATGCCTTGACATAGAACAAAGACAAGACAAACGCAGGCTCCGAGCTGGCCTCAAACTCATGACCTCTTGGTCAGCGTGATTGGTCCCAGCTGGCTGCTCACCAGCTTGCACCACAGCTCAGGCCTAATAGTTCTCAACAGTATGTGGCATGTATGCCTAAGGCAGACCTTGGCCTTCTCCCATATCTACCTATTAGGCTAGAGCAAATTTTTCGTTATTTCGTTAAATTCATTAAAAATTCGTTTCGTAAGCACTTTTGAATTAATATTGAACCATCTGCTCACTGCCCTTACAAATATTACGAATTTGAATAATAAAAGTACCTTTTTTCGTTTGTTTCTGATGTCTTCGGATGAAGCTGTAGCCCCTCTGAGAGGAGAAGCCATGTTGGCATGCCTCTCAGCCAATCAGAGCGGAAGAGGGAGGGAGGGAGAGGCATGGGCATCGATCTGCTAGCATTTTAAAAAAAATGTTGCTTCAAAAATCCCCAAAAATCAGTGGATGGGTCAAACATTATGAAACTTGATAGGCAAAGAGTACTTAATTTTTGCTTCCATTCTGGCAAATTTCATCATAATAGCTTTCAAAATGCAGGAGAACGAAGCCTCTGAATATTGACCATTCTTTTAAGTGGAAATGAAGCAATTCGCCATAACGAGAGAAAAAACTCCATTTCCCAGAAGCCTTAGCAAGCAAATCAAAGTGGAAGGAAGAAGGACAGGGAGGCGTGGCCATCAATCTGCTAACATTTTTAAAAAATGTTGCTTCAGAAATCCCCAAAAATCAGTGGATGGGTCAAACATTATGAAACTTGATAGGCTAAGAGTACTTAATTTTTGCTTCCATTCTGGCAAATATCATCATAATAGCTTTCAAAATGCAGGAGAACGAAGCCTCTGAATATTGACCATTTATAAAAGCATTGGGCTGAAGCAAACGTTTCTCCAATAGTACTATGCCCACTTGCAAACTACAATTCCCAGGTGTTCCAGGCCCTCTCTCCTCTTAACATTCCCCACCCCCTTTTGTCCTCACTTAGAATCATAGCATCATTGAACAGTAGAGTTGGAAGAGACCTCGTGGGCCATCCAGCCCAACCCCTTCTGCCAGGCAGGAAGACACCATCCAATCCCTCCCAACAGATGGCCATCCAGCCTCTGCTTAAAAGCCTCCAAAGAAGAAACCTCCACCACAGCCCGGGGAGAGAGTTCCACAGCTGAACAGCTCACAGTGAGGAAGTTCTTCCTAATGTTCAGGTGAAATTTCCTTTCCTGTAGTTTAAAGCCATTGTTCAGTGTCCTAGTCTGCAGGGCAGCAGAAAACAAGCTTGCTCCCTCCTCTCTATGACTTCCCCTCACATATTATACATCATGTCTCCTCTCAGCCTTCTTTTCTGCAGGCTAAACATGCCCAGTTCTTCAAGCCACTCCTCATAGGGCTTGTTCTCCAGACCCTAGATCATTTTAGTTGCCCTCCTCTGACCATCTTGACCAAACTTTCATACAGTATGTGAATTCTTGGAAGGTATGAGAAGTTTAGAGAGAAGGAGGGAGGATGAGGTTTGAATTTTGGACTCCAATTGTGGCTTGATTCCCCACTCTGCCACTCACTTGGGCAAGTCACACACTCTCAGCCCAGAAAAGCCAATGAAACAGGAAATAGCACTTTCAAACCAGGAACTAATTTCCTTATTCAGAGGCTGATGGCCATCTGTCAGGAAGGATTTGATGGTGTACTATGATTTCTGTTCCTGGGTGATAAATGTCATTTCCTAATTGGTTCTGTCATAGAAACATGGCAAAATCTATGACACTGCCTGAACTTTGTGCAAGCGACATGGATGGAACATATTATGGTTTGGTCCACCAATTTAACAAAGTTTCAGCCACAAAAACAAAGTTTCTGAAGTAGAACAATGACTTTCACAGTAGAGACAACCCAATGAAACATAAGACTTTCAAACCAGGAACAGATTTCTGCAATTATTAAAAAATGGTTTATTATAAAAGCTATGAAAATTCGCCAAAAATCAGAGGATAAGGGAAACGTTCCAAATTTTGGTGAGCTATCAGTGTTAAATGTGTTCTACCACTGTACCAAGTTTGAAGAAGATCACTCAAAAAATGAGGGCGGGAGAGTCCTGTAAAATCTCCCCTCGTGCTGTTTTTTTTTGCCACTGCGCATGCACGTCCGCCATTAACGAATTAATTTAGAAAATAACGAATTTTCGTTAATTTCGAATTTTTGGGGGGGCAAAATTCGGAAATGACATCAGAAACGAAACGCTGGCGCCCCCTACTTTTGAAACGAGTTTAGAATCAATTTTTTCATGGATTGCTCAAGCCTACTACCTATGCTCAGCAAAAACACCCCCCCCCTCCTACTTTACCAAAGTGAAAACTTTGGGAGCTTAGGAAAGGACTTTAATTTCTCAACACTTTTATATGAAAGTTGATGTTCAGATCAGCATGAAATGACAACTTTGATTGCAGAACCTCTTCCCTCAATCTACAGGGCTGGCTTTTAAAAATGATTTTCAAAACAAAAAATGAAGAATTATATTTGTAATATTTTAAACTCTGATTTGCTTAGTTTTATTTAAATCTAAGCTTTTAGCGCTAATAATATAAAGTGATTTGGACAGTTGTTGTAGGCCTTCAAGTTATTTCCATATTATGGTAACCCTAAGGTGACTTTATCATTTTCCCCCTAGTATACTTTGTTCAGAAGGGATTTGCTGTTGTCTTCCTCTGAGATTCAGAGAGTATGACTTGTCAAAGAACAACAAGTAGGTGTCCATGGCTGAGCAGGAATTTGAATCCTAGTCACCTGAACTCATTAGGGCGGTTCTACGCTGACATTATAAGTGGGCTCAAACTGGCATTCCAGACACCAGTTCAAACTCACATGGCAGCCTGAAACAGGCTACCTGAGCTGCCATGGTGGTGACATAAATTCTCTATTACCCAGCTGTACTGAAGACAATTTGGCACCTCTGGGTAAGAAACCAGCTGCCTCCCTACCTCTCTGTGTTGCTGCTGCCCACAGCAGTGAGATGGTCACCTCCTTTAGGCCCCTTCTACACAGTCATATAACCCACAATATCAA
Organism: Anolis carolinensis; assembly: GCF_035594765.1. NCBI lineage: Eukaryota > Metazoa > Chordata > Lepidosauria > Squamata > Anolidae > Anolis > Anolis carolinensis. Next base: position 106,264,991 of record NC_085844.1, read on the forward strand.
GGCAGAATTACCCACAATATCTGCTTTGAATTTGGTTGTCTGAGCCCACACTGCCATATATTCTAGTTCAAAGCAGAAAATGTGGGATTTTATTCAGCTGTGTGGAGGGGGCCCTATTCTCGTGGGTCTTCCTTTCTACTATTGGGTGGCATGGCCTGCAAAGGAGGCTGGGAGGAGGGAAGAGAAAACGTTGGGGTTGGATTTTCCCCTAAATTAGATTAACCTGGAAAAAAAGCTGAGTTAAGTGACTTTGAGTTAATGCTGCCCTGTGCAACATTTAGCCACTGCAGACTGATTGCATTCCACATCAGCATAAATGGTTAGGGTAGATGTGCCATTAGCCTGAAACTTAAACCACTATGGCACACTGACTTTCTATTTATGACACTGCTTACATATAAAACCATAGCCACATTTCTTACCCACCAATAATCTCTCTTTTAGGTGGTGAGGAAATATGGCTCCTGGGATCAAGGCATAATGGGAAGCATGAGACAAGAAAATGGTAGCATGTTGCCTGAAATGGATGGACAAAATAACCTAGTGAGTAGCTGAACTGAAAACAGTATCTATGATTCCTGGGCTGGAGGTATAACACTGTTCTTTGCTCCTAGCATTCTGTGCCATTAGTCTTCTTACGACAGTTTCAACCTAGGTTCCATGTTGCCTGACAAACATTACAAACACCAAAAACACATTACAAACACACAGAGAACTGCTGATGTGAACAGTGCACTTATACAATCCATTAACATTAAAATGTATTTAAATATATTATTGATAAAACATTTTCTATATTTGAGTCAAAGAGAGCAGGGGGATCATTAGTACAACATAAGCAAATACAAAAAAGTTGAAGATAGAGGATGAGTTGACTTAGGTACTTCTAGAAAGAAAAACATATAGAGTGACTATGGCAGAGTGGAAAATAAATCCATATGAAATATTATGGGGGATATTTAAGTCAACCCATATATGTGTAGGACATAGTGTACCTGAGGGACTGCCTCACTCCCTACAAACCGCAGAGATCCCTCCATTCTGAGGACCAAGACCTACTGGAAGTCCCCAGTTTTAAGACTTTTCATCTAACTGCAACTAGACGCAGAGCCTTTTCAGTAGTGGTGCCATCGCTCTGGAACACCTTGCCACCTGAAGTTCATGCCTTGCGGGACTTGTTGGCCTTCCACAGGGCATGTAAGACACATCTGTTTCGACAGGCTTTTGAGTTCTGTTGTTGATGTTTTAAAAGGTGCTTTTAGGATGTTTTAAAGATGTTTTTAAAGATGTTTTTAAGATGTTTTTTAAATTGTTGATTTTAGCCGGTTCTTGTGAGCCGCTCCGAGCCCTAGGGGAGTGGCGGCATATAAGTTTGAAAAATAAATAAATAAATAAATAAATAGTCACTTATTTTAATTTGCATTTCAACAGAGATGGGCAGATCTGTCTATGTTTACATACTTTATCCTTTTCTTGTTTGCAAGTTTATTTCCTTTTTCCATGCAGACTTTAAAATATATTTAAATATGTATTATTCAATTGTATTCATGAAGCGAATAAATGCCTTATTGATGGGAGCATGTTTGTACACATTTTAAAAATGTGCAATGTTTTGTGCACATTAGTTGTCTGCTGCACATTGTTACTGAGCACAATCTTTCACTGATTAAATCATAACCATCAAAATGCATGGATCTCTAACTGCCAATTACATTTAGGGATATGATTAATCATAAAGATCAAAATTTGGTCAAGCACAAGCACACACCCCAAAATCTTGGCAGAGCCAATTCACCACATATCTCTAAAGTCAAACACTATATTACTTTTTTTAAGGTGGCACCACAACTTTGGTGCCTAACATGATTTGCATGTAAAAGGTTCTGAGTTCAGGCTCAAGTTTAAATGATCAGAAATTTCTGATTTAAAAGCTCAGGTAGCAGCTGATACGAAAGACAATGTGAGATGCTTCAAATCAGAGGATATACTACTAGGTTGGGTGAACAAAATTCGTGACTTGGGACAAGATAACTTTGCATAGATTCTAAAAGAGCATAAATGATGTATAATACAGCAAACATACAACATTTTGTCAGGACACTGGGTTAATTTTGCACCTATCATTATGTGACAGAGTAGTATAAACTGCACACGTTCTGTACAATGTGGTACAGAGGTATTAGCTGTATTTTTGATGCCCATGAAAATTTCCTTTAAAGGAAATCTTCAAACGAAAAGGATGTTGATACTTGGTGTAGCATCATGACATCTATGACTCAGAAAGTCCTTTACTTAAATCTCACTTCTGCCTCAAACTCACAAGGTCCTCATAAGCCAAACTATTTTTTCCTTTGCTTTAACACCCTTCACCAACAGATCTCCCCATGCTATAAGTAAGTTAATATGTTGGCATTTCTTAGAGCACTGCTCTGATCTGAGGGACCTTATTTTTTTTCTCTTATGTGTCAGAGACCAGTATAACTTTTGTTCCTCAAACATTTTGCTCTTTCTTTTCTTGAAACATGCTGTGGTTCAGCAGCTCATAACTCATGGACCAGCCCCAGTCCACTTTTTTGAGCATCAGTCCTTTAGAAGACAGTTGTAAAGAAGATAGAGGTCATATAAACGGTTCCGGCCCAGCTTATCTGTCCGAACGTGTCTCCCGCTATGACCCACCTCGAAGCTTAAGATCGTCGGATGAGGCCCTGCTCGCGGTCCCATCAGCCTCACAGGTGCGGCTGGCGGGGACGAGAGACAGGGCCTTTTCAGTAGTGGCTCCCCGCCTATGGAACGCCCTCCCCATTGAAGTCAGGCAGGCTCCCTCCCTCCTATCCTTCCATAGGAAGGTAAAAACTTGGTTGTGGGGCCAGGCTTTCGAATAAGAATCAGCAGCATTAATTACTATTATGTATACTGGAACTCAATTGACAGACCCAGTCTTTTAAACTTGTACACGCCTATCTATATTTTATAAATGCATTTTATGAATGTTATATGTAAGTTAATTTTTTAACTGATTTATAGTGTATTGTACTGTTTTTATATGTCTGTTTTATTGTAAGCCGCCCTGAGTCCCCTGTTGGGTGAGAAGGGCGGGATATAAATATTGTAATAAATAAATAAATAAATATATGTGAAGCACTCTAAACACTTGGAATGCATTATTTAAATGCTATGGAATGCTGCTATTGTAACTTCTGTGTATTATAAATACTTTTAATTAGCCTTGCAAATGCATGCAGAGTGATACAGTATTACATAACATTCCATAAGTTGGTTCCAATGAGTTTACAAGATGGATTTATATTTTATATGACAGGACTTTGTTACTGACTTGTCAAGAAGGGTGAATATCAAATGGCTATGACACATGCAGTTTGACAAACTTCTAAATGGTGTACTACTTTTCTAGCCATCAATTCTGTCAACTTTTTCAGAAACTGAAAGCAAGAATACCCAAGTTAGCCCTTCTTAGGCTTTTCCATTCTTGCCACAATTATCCAAGACTAGTTTTAGATGTAAGCATCCAAAGACTTTTACTCAAAAGATCACTAATCTTTCAAGACATGCCACTTTCACCTGCCGTGCCCCTCTCTCAAATAAAACATCTTGACTGTCAGTTTAGTTCTCTCTCTGAACACACCACCAGGCTTCCTTTGTTCTATCTGTTCCTGACCTTTTAATCAAAACGACTATTCATGTCACACTTTATTACTGCTGACAACTGTAGATTTCATTTCCCCAAACACATCAGAAGCTATTTCTACCCCGCCCCCCCGACACACACACACACCCGCAACCTCCACTGCATGCAATTCAGCTGCTAATCTTGCAAGAAGGGATTGTGTCAAAAAATGCTGCATGTTTAACATTTCCTCTCACCCCTCCCCCCAAACCTCAAATATACATAGCTTGGATAAAAGTCAGCTTTTCTTCAGTTTCATTTCTATTCTGGAAGGCTGAACGAATATTCCCCACACGCATTTGAATCACCCCTGACTGCCTCCGAGGTGAATTTTGAAAGGCTTTGATTATGGAATTCTATTTGGCTAGGGGTGCTCTCCGATGAAAACAATATTATTAATAATGTAGCTTTTACTCATCACATACACATGCCTGTGCCTATACATAGAGATCTCCATAGACAATCTAAGCATATTAGTGAGATTTAAAGCACCATCCAGTACTTCCGCAAAGAGTTTGCACTTTTGCAGGTGATAACAAACAAATGTTCTCCTGAGACAGCCGTTCTGTTCTTGGCTACCTTCCCCTAAAGTAAGCCCCTCCAGCCCCCCCCCCTTTTCTTCTCCTGACACCACGGACTGACTGAGCTGCTGCAGTGCAGAATGTCAGTTTACTCATTTAGAACTTTCAATGCAGAAAATTCACAGTGATGCAGTCAATCAGATAACACAGCACTTACCTTAATTGAAAATCCTCTCTTTTCACAAAGCTAAGAGAAATCAGCAAGGGCTTGCAATCAGCAGTTTATTTGAAAAACAATTGGAGTTTTCAATCAGCACCCTCCAGGTAGAGAGGCATCCTGGGCTGTCTTTTGCTGTTGACGTTGAACTCCTCACTGTCTAGAAAAAGGAGAGAGAAGGAAAGATAAGCTGGAATCCTCCGGAGGGACCTGAGTAAGTGAAAGAGTACAACAGCTCTGTTGCTGACAGGGGGGAGGAGGAGATCTGACAAAATGTGCTCAAGCCTCCAGGATCCGGTGCCTGCTGTGATAGATTTCTATCATGTCCCCCGAGCTATGGATGATTGTTGACCTGATTAACACACGGCACACTCCCTACATGTACGGAGTGCACCAGGAGGATTGGTGGGTCACCAGGGAGTTGTGAAAGGCACCAGTGCCACTTGGGAGCGTCATATCTACCAGATTAATAGATGTGCTGCTGCAGCTGAGGTTGTAATTTGCAAGGTGGGTGACGCACGGTGGAATGCCATCTAACGATTTCAAAAGGCAACGCGCTCCAGCAACGCTGGCTTTTCCAAGGTGCATCGGCGTTCTGAACAGGTTATGGCTGATTAAGTAAAACAGACAGAGGGAATCTCTTTCAATACAGGATATTCACCATATGAAGATATTTCAGAACTGGGAGACTTCATAGATTCTCTTTTAAGTATGAAGTGGTTACAATTAGGTTTCAGTCTAACAGAAACTGTGATGGACACATTTTCCAGATGGCAAAGAATTATTGTTGGGTGGGTGGGAGGGAAGTAAGTTCTGCCTGACACATTTGTCAGCAGGGGAAAAAAAAAGCTATTTGGCATGCAAGTTATATTCCAGATGAGAAATGCTTCATCCAAACAGGGTTATCAATTTGGTAGCAAATTAAAGAAATGCAGAACTCATTTCAATACTAAATACCCACAAAAATAAACTCTTCCTACTCATCATTATCATCATCATCATCATCATCATCATCTCTTCCATGCAGTATTTTTATTTCATTTATATGAAATTTAAGATGGCTGATTAACAAATCAGAGGTCAATGGTCCAGTTGAATATTAATCAAGCATTTAAAGTATTAATTGCTGTTATTGCTTCTCACCAAACGCTTCTCAAGGAAGAGTAATTCATAGAACACCTGCAATATATTAGTGCATATACTGGAGGCTGGAACTTCCAGGGATGTGACGCTGCAATGAAACAACTCAAAATCCACCAAGGAATGCACTTCTACTGCTGCTTTAATTCAGGAGCTGCCACTGATTTTTCTGCCACTGGTGTTGCCACTAAGATTCAGTTGCCATCTGCAGTGGTTATTTTGGAACCAGTTTCATAGCCCCCTTTTACCCTGAGAACAGAAAACATCCTTCCTATCTGGAGAGAAAGGTAAAGAAGAAGATAGTAGTTTTCTTATGGAGAAATCTCAATGAGATATCCATGGCGATATCTCATACAATTATTATTAAAATCTAGATTCACTTTGATATCATAGTATCATAGCTGCCCATGCCATCCAAATTATGGCATCATCATATTTTTGATCAGTTGTTTTTAATCACCAGGTTGAATACAGTGTTCTCTCACTACTTTGTGGTTCACTTTTTGTGGCTTCACTGTTTCACAGTTTTTCAATAAACTCTAAAAGAATATTATAAATCATTAAATAATTACAATTTACAGCCTAAGAAGGGAGGAAGGAGAAGCTGAAAGAAGAGAAAAAGAGCCCAAACCGCAACAGAAGGAGAAGGAGGCAATTTATCAACACACGATTAGTTGATAAAGACTTAAAAGAGTGTATAACTAATAAAATAATGTATAAATATATAGTATCCCTACTTCACAGATTTTCACTTTTTGCGGGTGGTCCTGGAACCTAACCCCCATGATAAGTGAGGGAACACTGTACTGTAATTACACCAAAGACATTCAGACAAATGATGAAATCTACATACACAATTTTCAATGTGGGTAACCATAGTAAGACTGGTAGGTAGTACAGAAACTGGCAACAAGCCTTAAGGTGCATCTACACTGTAGAAATAATGCAGTTTGACTCCACTTTAATTGCCATGGCTCAATGTTATGAAATCATGGGAATTGTAGCCTGGGTAGATACTGAGAGTCTTTGATAGAGAAGGCTAAAGATATTGTAAAACTACAATTCCCATACTTTTGTAGCCATGGCAGTTTAAAGTGCAGTCAAATACAGATTTGGGGCCTCATGTCAACAAGTTCTTCAAACTCCCCACAATAGAATCATAGAATAGAATCATAGAATAGTGGAGTTGGAAGAGACCTCATGGGCCATCCAGTCCAACCCCCTGCTAAGAAGCAGGAAATCGCATTCAAAGCACCCCCGACAGATGGCCATCCAGCCTCTGCTTAAAAGCTTCCAAAGAAGGAGCCTCCACCACAGTCTGGGGGAGAGAGTTCCACTGCCGAACAGCCCTCACAGTGAGGAAGTTCTTCCTGCTGTTCAGGTGGAATCTCCTTTCCTGTAGTTTGAAGCCATTGTTCCGTGCCCTAGTCTGCAGGGCAGCAGAAAACAAGCTTGCTCCCTCCTCCCTATGACTTCCCCTCACATATTTGTACATGGCTATCATGTCTCCTCTCAGCCTTCTCTTCTGCAGGCTAAACATGCCCAGCTCTTTAAGCCTCTCCTCATAGGGCTTGTTCTCCAGACCCTTAATCATTTTAGTTGCCCTCCTCTGGACGCTTTCCAACTTGTCAACATCTCCCTTCATCTGCGGTGCCCAAAACTGGACACAGTATTCCAGGTGTGGTCTGACCAAGGCAGAATAGAGGGGGAGCATAACTTCCCTGGATCTAGACGCGACTCCCCTATTGATGCAGGCCAGAATCCCATTGGCTTTTTTAGCTGCCGCATCACATTGTTGGCTCATGTTTAACTTGTTGTCCACGAGGACTCCAAGGTCTTTTTCGCACACACTGCTGTCAAGCCAGGCGTCCCCCATTCTGTATCTTTGGTTTCCATTTTTTTCTGCCGAAGTGAAGTATCTTGCATTTGTCCCTGTTGAACTTCATTTTGTTAGTTTCGGCCCATCTCTCTAGTCTGTCAAGATCGTTTTGAATTCTGCTCCTGTCTTCTGGAGTGTTAGCTATCCCTCCCAGTTTGGTGTCATCTGCAAACTTGATGATTGTGCCTTCTAACCCTTCGTCTAAGTCGTTAATAAAGATGTTGAACAGAACCGGGCCCAGGATGGAACCCTGCGGCACTCCACTTGTCACTTCTTTCCATGATGAAGACGACGCATTGGTGAGCACCCTTTGGGTTCGTTCGCTTAGCCAATTACAGATCCACCTAACAGTAGTTTTGTCTAGCCCACATTATACTAGTTTGTTTGCCGGAAGGTCGTGGGGGACTTTGTCGAAGGCCTTACTGAAATCCAGGTACGCTACATCCACAGCATTCCCTGTATCGACCCAACTCATAACTCTATCGAAAAAAGAGATCAGATTAGTCTGGCATGACTTGTTATTGGTAAGTCCGTGTTGACTATTAGCAATGACCGCATTTGTTTCTAAGTGTTCGCAGACCACTTCCTTAATGATCTTTTCCAGAATCTTGCCTGGTATTGATGTGAGGCTGACCGGACGGTAATTGTTTGGGTCGTTCTTTTTTCCCTTCTTGAAGATAGGGACCACATTTGCCCTCCTCCAATCTGCTGGGACTTCTCCTGTTCTCCAAGAACTCTCGAAGATGATTTCCAGTGGTTCTGAAATAACTTCCGCTAGTTCCTTCAATACTCTTGGATGTAGCTGATCTGGCCCTGGCGACTTGAATTCGTTTAGAGTGGCCAGGTGTTCCTGGACAACTTGTTTCCCTATTTGGGGTTGGATTTCCCCCAATCCTTCGTCCATTCCATGTTGCTGAGGTTGAAGATGGCTTTCTTTTTGTGAGAAGACCGAGGCAAAGAAGGCATTAAGCAGTTCTGCCTTTTCCCTATCCCCTGTCACCATCACCCCATCTTCTCCTTGCAATCCTTTCTGGCCCCCAAAGAGGGAAAATTGTTCTTTCTGGAAGCACCCAGGATTTTCTTTCACCCAGCCCCACATAAAGAAGCTCAGAATGTTGTAGAAAGGTGAAAGGGAGTTCACAAATTGTACACTGCATTAAGTAGTCTTTTCTCACACATTTTTTGCCCCAAGCCACTCTAAGATGAAGTGAATAATTTTTTAAAAAAGAAAATAACATTGGAAACATGCATTCCTTCTCATTCTTAGTCATGCATTTTAGAATAGTTCCTAATGAGGAGAGAACATAAAAATTTCAAGGGAAGCTTCATGTCAATTCTACCAGGGTTTTTCTTATGCAAATATGTTACAGAAAAATTAATTCTAGTGCTTTAATAAAATCAACATCTACTTCAAATAAATAAATAAATGCATAAAATAGGATTCTGCTAGAAAAACAAGAACAAAAGAAATCTAAAAGGTCAAGATGTTTCTGTATTACAGAGAGAAGATTGGACGCTGGCTTGTGTTGAAGAAAACTTGGCATAGCTAGTCTAGAGGTAAATCAAGCAAAATGGGTAGAACATGTTTACATTTTTTCCTTCTTTCCCTTGAGTCTTTTTATGAATCATAATACCCAAAACTTGTTTCAGATTTTTAGATATAAAAATATTCCAAATAAATAAGATAAGTGTTTTATATATTGGATTTTTACTACTGTCCTGACACAATCTGATCTAATTTTCTTCTTGTGACCTGGAGTCTGGTACTGACACATCAAACACAAAGTTCCATTTGCATTACTGAATCGTATATGTTGAAGTGTGCAAAACGAGGGAAATGAAATATTCCCTAATGTCCAATCTTTTAGTGTTTTTTTTTAACTTGTTTGCAGTCATCCCCCCCCCCCCCCCCCCAGTTGCTGTCATCTTTCTTAACTGGAAAGGACACTACCCACACACTTGTTTTCAAGCCTTTTTTCTGTGAGCTGATACACATGCTGATGCACATTAAAGGAATCTGTCTAAAGAAAATCTTTTTTTACACTAATGCCCATAAACACCTGGTTTTTCAAATAACTGCAAAATGCAAAGAGCAATTTAAAACATATACAAAATGTTTTCAATACCATTGATCATTGTATCTTTCTGGGTCATCTTGCCGGGATGGGACTAGGAAGCACTGTCTTACAGTGTCTCCAATCCTTCCGGGAGGGCTATTCCCAGAAAGTTGTGATGGGGGACTCCTATTCGAACACCTGGCCATTGACTTGTGGGGTTACTCAGGGTTCTGTTTTGTCCCCCATGCTATTTAACTTATACATGAAACTGCTGGGAGAGGTCATCTGGAATTTTAAAGTACAGTGACACTATATGCGGATGACACCCAGCTCTACTACTCCTTTCCACATAATGCCAAGGAAGCTGTCCTGAACTTAAACCAGTGCCTGTCATCAGTAAAGAACTGGATGAGGGGGTTTTTTTTTCATGTCAGGAGCAACTTGAGTCACTTCTGGAGCGAGAGAATTGGCCGTCTGCAAGGACATTGCCCAGGGGACACCCGGATGTTTTTGATGTTTTTACCATCCTTGTGGGAGGCTTCTCTCATGTCCCCTCATGGAGCTGGAGCTGATAGAGGGAACTCATCCGCACTCTCCCCGGGTGGGATTTGAACCTGGCAGCTTTCAGGTCAGCAACCCAACCTTCAAGTCACTTAGTCCACTATGCCATCTGGGGCTCCACTGGATGAGGGTAAACAAATTGAAATTTAATCCAGACAAGACAGAGATACTCCTGGTCAGTCAGAAGTCAGACCAGGGAATGGGGATTCAGCCTGTGCTGGATGGGGTTACAATCCCACTGAAGACACAGGTTCACAGTTTGGAGGTCCTCCTGGACTCAGCACCGAACCTGGAGGCCCAGGTATCAGTGATGGCCAGGAAGGCTTCTGCACAATTAAAACTTGTATACCACCTGCACCCAATTCTTGAAAAGCTAGATCTGGCCATGGTGGTACATACCCTAGTTACATCCCATCTGGATCATTGTAACACGCTCTACCTGAGGCTGCCTCTGAAGAGTGCTCAGAAACATCAGCTGGTCCAAAGAGCTGTAGCCAGATTGCTCACTGGGGCTGGCTACAGGGAGCAGACAACCCTCCTGTTGCAGCAGCTCCACTGCCTGCCAGTCTGTTTCCTGGCACAATTCAAAGTGGTGGTTATGACCTTTAAAGCCCTAGATGGTTCAGGTCCAGGCTATTTGGCTGACAGAGTATACCACAGAGCAATACAGAAAAAGAAGATAGACACACAGACTGTATAGCTACATTGGGTACACAAACAAGAGGAATTACATTTCTACTCAGCTTTCACACACACATATACATGTTCACTCCTCATCTTATGATGTGGCGGCAAAAAAAGCCAATGGGATTTTGGCCTGCATAAATAGGATTATAGTGTCTTGATCCTGGAAAGTCGTGCTACCCCTCTATTCTACCTTGGTCAAACTACACCTGGAATACTGTGTCCAATTCTGGGTACTGCAATTGAAGGGAGATGTTGACAAGCTGGAAAGTGTCCAGAGGAAGGCAACTAAAATGATTAAGGGTCTGGTGAACAAGCTCTATGAGAAGTGGTTTAAAGAGCTGGGTATGTTTAACCTGCAGAAGAGAAGGCTGAGAGGAGACATGATAGCCATGTATAAATTTGTGAGGGGAAGTCATAGGGAAGAGGGAGCAAGCTTATTTTCTAAGATATTAAGATGTATGTTAGTAGTTACTAATTTAGAGCTACTGATTTCAAGGAAGAATAGATTTCATTTTGTTAGAAGGTTTTTTAGGCTCAGTAGTTACTCTTTCAAAAGTGCACACACACAAAGAGCCAAAAGCAAAGTTTGACTTTTGTTTCTTTTTATAGAGAGCAAGGAGGGTAAATGTTAACAGAAATCAATGGCATGGTTAGACTATAACTACAGATTAAGAGAAGAGCAGTATGCTCAATATCCTATGCAATGTTTGTCTTGAGATGATTCACATTAATCAAGAGATCAAGTTTTACTGCACATGTCAATACAGATAACCTTTGCCTAATCCCTAAAGGGCTGCCCTGCTTTTCTGAACTATTTTAACTGCCTTGAGAATTCAAAGTGGTTTCCACTTGTCTTGGTTGTGTATGTCAGGAGTAAATGACACCATAGCTTCAACACCTGCAGCATTTTCCTATATCCTCTTGGGAAACATTCAAGGTAGCAGTTTCAATGCACAAAGCATTATGTTATGTAAGATTTATTTGCATATTACGTGGCAAGCACATAATTATGAATGGGAAGTGTGAAAGGAATATGGATTGGATACGTGTGCACATTACAAGGTTGAGTATCATCTACAGGTTTCTGATGAGAGTGATCTATATTATTGCAAGTCTCTAAGGGACTATCCTAGATTTCAGTGAAAGAAGTCCTGAAATCTTTCACTTTCTGACTTCTAATATGACTGCCAAGGGGAAAACAATGCAGTTTTTGGGGTTGAGATTCATTTTCTCAGGTTCAGAATTTCCACCTTCTCCTGATGGAACCTCCCAGGATTTGCAGTGTGTGAGAAAGACTTTAATTTGATACAGCTTTCTCTCATGATAGAAGCTTTCTCTTTACACATGGATACAAGATATAGTTCACCATGGATTATAGGACAGGAACAATGATACCTGAAATTGTTACTCATATACCATGCCTCTTCTGTAAGATACTAAATCCTCTCTTGTGAGGAAAGCAGGATATGAATTCAATAAATAAGCAAATACATATATTTGGCAGGATATGAATTCGAATAAGCAGATACATGTATTTGGTAGGATCTGATTAGCTTTAATTAGGGATTGAAAGAGAAAGCTAGAAAAATTGACAGATCATGGAAAATTAGGGGTTTTTATTTTTAAAAACTGTTCTATTGGCTGAGAGATTCTTGGAGCTGTTTTCCAATGAGAAAATTTTCCCAAATTCTATCTATTTCTGACATTTTTTCTGCTCATTTTTTAAAAAAATCCACTGCATTATGTTTCCGTGTTAAGCTGTCAAAATGCATACTTGGGCTTCACCTACAAAGGCCAGTTTAGTCTGGTGTTAATATGCCCTGGAGTAGCCTCAGATCTGGTATCCCACTCTTATATTAGAAGAGGTATCTGCAATGGCTAGGATCTTATCAGGAGCTCCTTGGTCAGGTAGGAACAGAAGTGACACAACCACTATCCACCCCCCCTTTCCTTCAGTGATATGCACACGGGAAAGGGATGGAAAGCAGATAGGGCCAAATTGCACCAATCTAGTTGTCCAAAAGCTGTGGATACTCCAGAGTTTCCAGCAAAATGTGAGGCATCCCCTGACTTTGCCTGAAAATGGTCAAAATGTGGTATTTTTTGTTTTTGTTTTTTAAAAAAACAAAAAACAAAAACAAAACACTACCACCACCCTCAAGATAAAATTGTGATACGTCGCTGTGTATCGTAAAGACTGGAGCCCCCGGTGGCGCAATGGGTTAAAGCCTTGTAACTTGAAAGTTGGGTTGCTGACCTGAAGGCTGCCAGGTTCGAATCCAACTCGGGAAGAGTGTGGATGATCTCCCTCTATCAGCTCCAGCTCCATGTGGGGACATGAGAGAAGCCTCCCACAAGGATGGCAAAAACATCAAAACATCCGGGCATCCCCTGGGCAACGTCCTTGCAGATGGCCAATTCTCTCACACCAGAAGTGACTTGCAGTTTCTCAAGTCGCTCCTGACATAAAAAAAATCATAAAGACTGTAAGTCTTCAATTTGAGGCAATTCCTTAGTTTTTGGCTAGTATAGACACATCTTTAGTTTCAGAACAGCTTTTTCACCTTCACCTTACTGCTTTGTAAGATATATTATCTGATAATGTGGGCTGGAGTTCCTGAAACCTTATGACAGATGAAACTTAAGTTTGCAGTGCCTGTTCTGGATTTAAACTTGAAAAGAGCTCTCCAACGTGTTTAATCTGTTTTGGAGATAGGGTTCTACACTTTAAGAAACTCATCTATATGCATAATAAAACTGAAAATGTGTATGTATGTGTGTGGCTGGGGGTGTCCATTTACACAGACAAGCTCCCACTTTCACAAATAGCTATTGCTCCCACTGCACAGGAGACACCAATGGCCCTCCCTCCAGTGACATTGCAGGTTATAGAAAGCGCCATGAACATGTACAAAAGCTCTGCCAATGTCCACCACAAACAACATCCTGCCCTCCACCCAAGTGAAGGCTTTCATTCGGGAACAATTCCATCCTAGATGTTCGGTTTTTCTTCCACCACAGACATCCCAGTGTTTCTGACTCTCTCCATTGGCATGGAAATTGCATGACCCCACACACTGCCTCTCCCATAACCCTTTTCCTATTCTTTTCTATGGCACAGAGCAAACAGAGGAATTGATCAGCAACTGAACGTACTGGAGACGTTTGGGGAAAATTCACCATGATTTATAGGAGTTGTAGGTACTGGGACGTTCACTTGTATTCTAAGAGCACTCTGAACTCCACCAATGATGGACCTGGAACTAACTTGGCACACAAAACTCCCACAACCAAGAAAAAATACTGGAGGTCTTTGGAGGGATTTATAGGAGTTGTAGTTCACCTACATCCAGAGCGCACAATAAACCCAAACAATGATGGATCTAGCCCAAACTTGGCATGCATATCTGATATGCCCAAATTTGAATACTGGTGGGTTTTGAGGAGAATTGCCTTGGTTATTTTGGAGTTGTAGGTACTGGGATTTATAGTTCACTTACAATCAATGAGCACTCTGAACTCCACCAAAGATGGAATCGGACCAAACTTGGCACACAGGCAAAAAATCAGCAAAAAATACTGGAGGTCTTTGGGGAAAATTCACTTCGATTTGGGGGAGTTGTAGTTCACTTACATCCAGAGAGCACTGTGGACCCAAACACTGATAAATATGGACCAAACCTGACACACATATCTGATATGCCAAAAGTTGATTGCTGGAAGGGTTTGGGGAGGGGGGGGGCTGACCTTCATTTCTGGGAGTTGTAGTTCTCCCACAACCAGAGAAACTTTGACCTCCACCAATGATGGAACTGGACCAAACTTAGTACATAGAAACCCCATGACTACTGGAGGGGTTTGAGGGGACTGACTCACCATAGTGGAAGTTGTAGTTTACCCTACAGCCAGAGATCATACTGAACCCCACTGATGATGCATCTAGAGCAACTTGCCCAACATAAAAAAAAACTTTAAGTACTGATGGGGTTTTTTTTTGGGTTAACCTGGCATGATGTGATTTGTAGTTCACCCAAAACTTTATGCATTTTGTACAATTAAAATTGATTTTTTTCCCAAATAACCTGGGCAACACTGGGTACCCAAGCTAGTTTAAAGTAAAACTAAAACACTGTACAGTTTCACCATGGTACTGCCATGGAAGCCACCTGTTAGAAATAAAAACAGTGCTCTTTCAACAACTGAAATACCTGCTGTCTAGTACATTTCACTACAAAAAAAAAAAAAAACTCTGCACAAAATTTCCATATGCATTTTGAAACAATTTTTTTTTACCAAATTACAAATAATCTTCAAATTTGTTTTTGTCAACTACTTTCTTGCATCAGAGAGAAAACTGTTAGAATTATTTTTTGGGACTTTTCTAGTTGTAATCTGGATTTCAGTCCTCTTCGCTTCTCCAGCAATGGTTCCCAACTCTCAGAAACCCAAATCAACATAATTATGGATAGGAATTCTGAAAATTACAAAGAACCAGTGTTTGAGGACACAATTTTACAGCATACCTGTGGAAAGATAAAGATGTAGAGCTGTAGCCCTTTCTTTGCATGCAAAAGCTCAATGTCTTAAGTCTACGGTTAACGATTAGAAAGGGTACAGCCTGAAATCATGAGAACAACCTCTGGTCAATGTTGATATTACCAGGCTATATGGGCAAAGATTCTCAACTAGTACAAAGCATCTTCATAGGTCCACTGCAAGTCAGTTTTTCCTGCTATTTATATTTTATCGATTTTGAAGCTCAGGAAAAGGAAATGAGGTTAAGCAACTTGCTTGAGGCAGAAAAGGGTGGGGGACAATAGAGAAAAGGCATATTATGAGGAAGAAGTACAGGCAGATGGAACAATTAGGGAAATGCTGCAGGATATAATGATGTTGCTTTGGTGACGAATTTAGCACAACCATTGTAAAACAGGTACTGCTAGCAGTGCATTACCAAAGAGGAGAGGCGGAAAAATCTTTCATGAATTGCATTATTTTTTTTTGTTTGCAATGCCTTAGCAGATATCTTCATCCTCAGATAAAAACTTGGAACACAAAAACATATAAAAGAAATTTTAGTACCAGTAAGTCTGGCATTTCTTTATAACACATAGATTTGCTTTTCTGCTTAACCAAAGGCTCTGCTGACCTTAGATTTGATTAACTGAATACAGACTGAGAGAATATTCCCTGAGCATCATTAATACTAAACTGGAATGCAGATTTCATTCTCTTTGTCAACACCGGGATTCTTTAGACACAGAGCCCGGCCAGCTGAAATATTTCCATTGATATCAGTGGTTTTTTCAGTGTCTGACAACCTCAGCATCAGACTGAGAAAAGGAAAATATCCCACAAATAAATCATCTGTTCTTTTGTAGTGAAGAGAGAGATAGAGAGAGAGAGAGCGAGCCAGCTGAAACTTGCTGTCCTTTATATTATTAAAGGCTTGTTCACACCAACTAGCAGCTGTTATTTTCTTTCATGATTGTACACACATCCCCATAAATAAACTTCAATTTGAGCAAGAGCTGGAACAAGTTTTTTAAGATGTCCCCTGATATTTCTTTTTTGGGGGGTGGGGGGAAGGAGAGAGACACCACTGTTAAATTTCAGACTTGTCATCTAAAATAACACCCCCTCATCCAGCTTTCCCATCTAGGAAGTATTTTGATCCAAATGGAGACTAAGGAATTACATTTTCAAATTGGTTGCATCCATAGTTCCTAGGTCTTTGGATTAAGTATCATCCTTGGTATAACTTAAAGGAACTTTTTGCTTGCCCTTTTCTCAAAAGTAACTAGAATAGTCTTAAGTTTAGAGATAGGAATAATGTGGCCTTCCTTGTGTAACTCTTCTGGCCTCATTTGTAAGATTACTTACTAATTATTTCTAAGCTCTATATCTATCTCTGGTATTAAATTGCAATACCTAATGCATTTTAATATTGCTAGAGAAGGTGTTGGCTTGACTGTTCCTTTATTTGGTCCTCTACTATTAGCCTTGAATGAACCATCAATCTAATTTTATTAGATGAGTCCAAACTTCTGAGAATTTTGTATTTTTCATTCACCTCCATCCAGCCCACAAAATCTGGACAATTCTGCTTCCTTCTGTATGGTGTGAAATAAAGCATAAGCAGGACAAAAACTTCTGGAAGGTCATTTTTTTTCATGGCCCTATGCTTTGAACGAGGTACATACCATGGGGAGTACAATTGTCATTGTCACAACTGGTGAAAAAGGACGATCATAGTTATGCTTTGTTACCGTACCAACCTACATTTCCAAATCAACAATCAAAAGGGGTTAGGTTCATACTAATATTTACCAGTATGACTTAATAGGCATAGCCATATTATTCTGGGATATCAGATCTTGTATCATTAAATGACCTCATCAGATGGAGTAGTTTTCAACAGCTCCCATTCTGCAACATAAAGCTACTTTTAGCAGGGCTCCGCCATAAAATTATTGAGAAACTGGCACATGCTGCCACAGCAGCAACACAGGAGGCTCACAGCATTCAGTAGGAGTCAATGGTGGGAAGCTGGATGGTGGATGCTTCCCTCTGTGGGGTGAGGTAAGGAGAAAGCCAGGCAATGCGGAGTATGAGTTTCCCCTGCCAGGCACCTCCAGATTTGCCATGATGCGTGCGACAGGTCTGTTAAGGTTATTAGAGACTAACTAATGGAACTAAGTTGGTAACATAAACTTTTGTAGAAAGAGTATACATACATTGTAGAATTAATGCAATTATATTCTACTTTGACTGTCATGGCTCAATTCTAATGGCATAATAGGAGTCGTAGTTTTGCAAGGTCTTTAGTTGTCTCTCCCAAAGAGTGTTGGTGGCTCACCAAATTGCAAATTCCAGGATTCCACCAATGGGCAACAATAACAAGAGGAAAGATTTATTTTCTCTACCACAGTTTTCATACCACAATTTTAAACTACAAACCTTGTGTGGCATAGGGACAAAACTTGTAACATTCAGGTAGACTTTAAAATATCAACAAATGAGCTTTCTGATTTTTTTTATGAAAGGGAAAGCAAAGAGTTTTTCCATAAAATGTAATTGTAATGATAAATCATTTCTAAAATTACAAATTATTATCTTTTTGTAGTAACTTTCCAAACCCTGGCAATGCAAATGAGTAGCCTCATATTCTAGAAAGAAATAAACCATATTTGTATGTGTGTGCTTGTAAATAATGGTAGCAATTAATGGGCCGCTTACTGAAAATAATTACTACAACTAATTACTTCTAAGATACCTAGCTATTTCATAAACTCCAAACTTTAAGAAGCATCAGCAGTGTTACCTTCAAGGGTCCAGGCAATAGCTGATAATGTGCTATTTTTATGGGATGGGAAGATAAATGTTTAAGAAGGGGGATGTATTTGTAGATGGAAAGCCAAACATAGAAGCACTTTAGCAGTACACAGATAGTTGAATCATAACACAGGTATCAAGAAGGAAGGACAAGATCAAGAAAAGGTTTAAAATAAGCAAAGTTTTCACAACCAGAACTGTAAGTTAGAGTCAGAGGAACTCCCTGAAAGAGACCAGGAGTTAAAGCATCTGCTGTGAAAGCAGGGATACAGAATGTACCAGAGACAGAGATGGAAGACTATTTAAGTCTGTCCTTTACCCTCATACCTCTGTTTGCTCTGAATTTTGTCTCAATTTTACTAGTCATTTCAGGGCCACTAACTTTTACTACCCCATGCAAAGGATCATACCTTGACATGGTGCTGGGGCTTGAGCGCATCAATGATGCCATGAGCTAAACCATGCAGGGTCACCCAAGATGGGAAAGTCATGGCAGAGATGTCAGACTAAATAAGATCTCTGGGGAAGGTAGTGGCAACCCATACCAGTATTTGTGCCATGAAAACTAAATGGATTAGTACAACCAGACAAATGTCGGTATATCATCGGAAGATAGGACTCCCAGGTCGGAAGATGGTCAAAATGCTACTGGGCAGGAACAGAGGACTAGTTCAACTAGCCCCAGATGTGATGACGCAGTTAGCTCAAAGCTAAAAGGAAGGCTAACAGCCGACGGTGCTGGAGGTGAACGACAAATCCAATGTTCTAAAGATCAACACACTATAGGAACCTGGAATGTAAGATTTATGAGCCAGGGCAAACTGGATGTGGTTATTAGTAAGATGTCAAGATTAAAGATAGACATTCTGGGAGTCAGTGAACTGAAATGGACTGGAATGGGCCACTTCACAAAAGATGACCACCAGATCTACTACTGTGGACAAGAGGAACACCAAAGAAATGGAGTAGCCTTCATAATTAATAATAAACTTGCTAAAGCAGTGCTTGGATACACCCCAAAAATGATACAATGGTCTCAATTCGAGTTCAAGACAAGCCGTTTAACATCACAGTGATGCCAATATACGCCCCAACCACAGCTGCTGAAGAAGCAGAATTAGATCAGTTCTATGAGGATCTGCAGCACCTACTGGATAATACACCAAAAGGAAACATTATTATCATTACAGGAGACTGGAATGCTAAGATGGGCAGTCAAATGACAACCGGGATCAAGCATGGTCTGGAACAACAAAATGAAGCAGGACGTAGGCTGATAGAATTTTGCCAGGAAAACTCACTGTGCATAACAAACATTATCTTCCAACAACCTAAAAGACGGCTTTATACATGGACTTCACCATATGGTCAACATTGAAATCAGATTTACTACATCCTTTGCAGCCAAAGGTGGCGGATATCCATCCAGTTGGTGAAAACAAGACCTGGAGCTGACTGTAGTTCAGATCACGAACTTCTTATTGCACAATTTAGAATCAAATAAAGAGAATGGGGAAAATACACAGACCAATTAGATATGATCTCACAAATATTCCCAGTGAATATGCAGTGGAGGTGAAGAATAGATTTCAGGACCAAGATTTAATAAATAGAGTCCCAGAAGAACTATGGACAGAAGTTCACAACATTTTTTCAGGAGGCGGCAACAAAGTGCGTCCCAAAGAAAAAGAAAACCAAGAAGGCAAGATGGCTGGCTGCTGAGACACTGGAAGTAGCCCAAGAAAAAAGGAAGGCAAAAGGAAACAGAGATAGGGGAGATATGCCCAATTAAATGCACAATTCCAGATGTTAGCCAGGAGAGACAAGGAACTATGTTTGAACAAGCAATGCATGGAAGTGGAAGAAGACAATAGAAACATTGGAGGCAAATTTCAGGCAAAAATGGGCATGATCAAAAACAAAGATGGCAGGGACCTAACAGAAGCTGAAGAGATCAAGAATAGGTGGCGAGAATATACAGAAGATCTGTATAGGAAGGATAATAATTTAGAGGATAGCTTTGACAGTGTAGTGAGTGAACTAGGACCAGATATCCTGAGGAGAGAGATTGAATGGGTCTTAAGAAGCATTGCTAATGACAAGGCAGCAGGAGATGATAAGATCCCAGCTGAGCTGTTTAAAATCTTGAAAGATGATGCTGTCAAGGTAATGCATGCCATATGCCAGCAAATATGGAAAACTCAAGAATGGCAATCAGATTGGAAAAATCAATTTATATCCCCATACCAAAAAAAGGAAACACTAAAGAATGCTCAAACTTCCGTACAGTGGCACTTATTTCCCATGCCAGTAAGGTAATGCTCAAGATCCTGCAAAAAAGACTCCAGCAATACATGGAGCGAGAGTTGCCAGATGTACAAGCCCGTTTTAGAAAAAGCAGAGGAACGAGAGACCAAATTGTCAATATCTGCTGGATAATAGAGGAAGCCAATGAGTTTCAGAAAAACATCTATTTCTGCTTTATTGACTATTCTAAAGCCTTCGACTGTGTGAATCATAATAAACTGTGGCATGTCCTTAGTGGTATGTGGATACCAAGTCACCTAGTCTGTTTCCTGAGAAATCTGTATAAAGACCAAGTAGCCACAGTAAGAACAGACCACGGAACAACAGACTGGTTCAAGATTGGGAAAGGAGTGCGGCAGGGCTATATACTTTCACCCTATCTATTCAATTTCTATGCAGAACACACCATGTGACATGCGGGGCTTGACGAATCCAAGGCTGGAATTAAAATTGCTGGAAGAAACATTAACAATCTTAGGTATGCAGATGATACCACTCTGATGGCGGAAAGTGAGGAGGAGCTAAGGAGACTTATCACCAAGGTGAAAGAAGAAAGTGCAAAAGCCAGGCTGCAGTAAAACATCAAGAAACATCAATATCATGGCAACCACACCTATTGATAACTGGCAAATAGAGGGAGAAAACTTGGAGGCAGTGACAGACTTTATATTTCTAGGTGCGACAATCACTGCAGATGCAGACTGCAGCCAGGAAATCAGAAGACGTTTACTTCTTGGGAGGAGAGCAATGGCCAACCTTGATAAAATAGTGAAGAGCAGAGACATCACACTGGCAATGAAGGTCTGCATAGTTAAAGCAATGGTATTCCCCATAGTAACCTATGGATGTGAGAGCTGGACCATAAGGAAAGCTGAGCGAAGGAAGATAGATGCTTTTGAACTTTGGCGCTGGAGGAAAATCCTGAGAGTGCCTTGGACTGCAAGAAGATCCAACCAGTCCATCCTCCAGAAAATAATGCCCAACTGCTCACTGGAGTAAAGGATACTAGAGGCAAAGATTAATTATTTTGGCCACATCATGAGAAGACAGGAAAGCTTGGAAAAGATCATGATGCTGGGGAAAATGGAAGGAAAAAGGAAGAGAGGCCGACCAAGGGCAAGATGGATGGATGGTATCCTTGAAGTGACTGACATGAACTTGAAGGAACGGGGGCGGCGATGGCCGAGGGGGAGCTCTGGCATGGACTGGTCCATGAGGTCATGAAGAGTTGGAAGCGACTATGTGAATGAAGAAGAAATTTTTCTGTTTTTGTCTTGTTTTTCATTTTACCTACCCTATACTATATGTGTGGGACCTTGTGAATTTGCCTAGAGTGTTGTCTAAAAATAGACGTCCATAAGCTGGTGTTCAAGGGAGAGTATAAGAATTCAATATACACCTTGGCACTTCTTTAGTGATAGCCTGTTTAGGTTCAACATTGTGTGTGTGTGAGAGAGAGAGAGGCGGGAGAGAGGGAGAGATAGACAGAAAGAGAGAATGAGAGGGAGGGGGAGGGAGAGAGAGAGAGGGAGAGGGAGAGGGAAAGAGAGAGGGAGAGGGAGAGAAGCCCCTTCCCCACAGCTGAAAAAAATTCCATATTATCTGATTTGAACTGGAATGTATGGCAGTGTGGACTCAGTTCAAAGCAGATATTTTGGAATTTTCTGCTTTGATATTCTGGGTTATATGATTGTGTGGAAAGGCCCAGAGAGACAGAGAACCTGTCCTATGGGATTCCTTTCTCTAAAAAAAAAAAGTCAATTCTCTTGGGAGTATCCTAGGTTCCCCCTCCAAAAGTTTTGACAAAAACTTCTTTTTTTAAAAAAAAAAAGAAAGAAAGAAAAGCCACAACAACAATCTCATTGAATAACTCTCATATTAACCAGTCTTCCTCTTTGGAGTTTCAACAATTTATGAGAATTATGGCTGCTGCTAAGAGGGACAATGCTCTCCCCTATTCTAATTGGAGCTTTCTGTCGCTGAGCAGAATTCTGGGAAATGTAGTTCAGGGCAGGGCCTTTTGAATTCTTTGCCATAGGACTCCTTGCCTTCCCAAACTACATTTCCCAGAATTCTGTGCTCTCTCTTTTCTCTTTCGCAGCTCACTCTGTTTTGTATCATCCTGCTGCTTTCCTCTCCTCATGATGAGAGGCTATTAATTTCATAGGCTTCTGAGCATTTTGGTTCTTAAATTTTTGCATGGGAGCCCCCCTCTGTTTCTTAATATCTGTTTGTATATACAAAACCTATGAATTGATATTACTTACTAATTAAAAATGAAATTTTGCACACCCCCATCAGATATAACCAAATTAAACATTTTAGGTAAATTATTATTATTATTATTATTATTATTATTATTATTATTGTTGTTGTTGTTGTTGTTGTTGTAATGAATTTTGAGCAAATGATGAGTTTTAACATTACAGTGCCAAGCCCATAATAAACAAGGTATGCACATAATAATTAATATGAGTGATCAATATTACTATTAGGTATATTTGCAAATTATAAAAAAATTACTTTGATTAATTAATTATAGTTTTGTGCTATAGTACTAATAATATTATTAGTAGCAATGTGTGGTAATAATTTGTTTTTGGAATTTGATACAACAAGCTTTTTCTTCACTTATTGGTGCTTTGATAGTGGGGGAATGTCCAAATTATTAAATTTTAATGAGATGGTAGAAGGGAAGGAAGTTATTTAGTATGTACCCTAACATAAGCATATTATGCATAACCAGTTCCTTGAGGAACGGATTCAGTTGGTCAGTGTTGCAAGAATTGAGGCTATAACAGATTCATAAAGAAACAAGGACAAACAGGTGTAGGTTTGCATCAGTGCAAAAAAATGAAAAAGGATTATTTCCCCTTTACCTCCACCACCAAACATCTCAATGAAGACCAAGAATGTCAGTATCCACAGAAGACAGAGTGATAGTTGAAGGAAAAAAGAGAAAAAATGCAACAAAGTACGGGTGAGAAATTTGTTGAAATGTGGAAGAAACAGATGGTGGAATCCCTCTTCAGAAATCCTTTTGTGGTCAAAAAGTCCAAGAATCCGCTGGCCAGTATGGACATGTAGTCCAAAAGGTAATTTTTCTAGTAAGGCCATGGTTAAGAGCAAATGTGAGAGACTGGGAGTTTTTTTTTTTAATAAGCTTTAGTTTTAAAAGAGCTATGGCTTCATTACTAAGAGACAGAAGTACTTTCCAAAGTGCAACTATATATTTAGTTATACATTTTAAGCCAAACACCAGCTAAAGGTTAAATACTTGAATTCTTTACTAATTTCAAGAGCAAAATCCAATTTGCCTGTTCCTGTGTTATGCATATAGCAGATCTCACAAGAAAAGAAGTATATCCCCAATAATTCTGAGTCCTAGAGAACATTTGATTTTACCCTGAATCCCATTGCTGGCAGGATTTAGTGCTGCAACCTTAATAGAAGCCTATTACTGAAATAAGGAGATTGGATTGCTGCCCATTTTTAAATATACATTTCCAATTAGTCACATGATTGTTTAACATTTAATAACCACTTTGGAAGTGAAGATGGGGAATGAAAATGAGTAGCATAAATGGTATAGCTATCTATATTAGTCAATTTGATTGCCTTTACCTGAGCATTTCTTTAATTGAAAGACTGATGCATGAGGCAGTCACAATGGTAGAATTTTTACAGCATTATTTGATGGCTTCCAGCTCTCTCCTACTGATAGAATGTGATGAATGCATTGAAATGGTAAGTATGACAAGTCCACTTTTCTTCTCTGTTCAGCAGTCATAATAGATAAAGAGATAGTGGAATGATGAATGCATGCATACCAACCACAGCATAATGGCTGCAGTAATTGAAGACATAAGATAGTGGTGGCTTAGAAATGCAGGCTTCCAATGCAAAAGAGAAAAAAAATCCCAACACTGATTCTTACTTGCTTCGTTTCAGGTCTGAGAAATGCCATGTTCTATCTCTCAGTCAAATCTTAACTCCCTGAATGTTACTAGATAGACAGCACTTCTAATGGTGCCGTTTCTGATTATTTGGTTAAAGTAAGTACAGAGCTTTTTGCATCATATACAGAGAGAGCCATTTGATAAATATAACGACCCTGCCTTGGAGACATTGCTGCAACAGAAAAAGTGGTTTATTGATTTTGTTGTTGTTATAAACAATCTCAAAATAGAACACAAACCTATTCTCTTTGTGTGTTTGTGTGTAAATATAGTATCAGAGCTATTTTTAAACAGAGGACATTTAAAGAAGGTGACAAAAATAACAAATGTTCTAACACAACCTTGTGTGCTTGCGCTTGCCAAGTCCACAGTCACCTTCTGGAATCCTATTTTATGCTCATTGTTCATCAGGGTAATCCAGAAACCACTTGATTCCATATCTGTTTTAAGATGTAGTATATTTTACTCTGAAGATGAGAGTGTTTTATTTCTGGAAACTCATATAATCTGGGGCATGAACTTCAACTACATTAAGGGCATATATAGGTCTTTTCATTCCCACAACACTGATAGATAGCAAGTCCCATTGTCACAGGCACCTTTTCTCTAAAATGCCTCTTCCCCAGCAGTAACAGTTGAGTCAATGACCCAGATTGAACTTGGAGCGGGGGGAGGGGGCTCCAGTTGCTGGCTTTTAGCAAACCATTGTGCTTCCTTTTGATCTAATAATAGAAAGAACTGAAATAGGACTCGCATATAAGACAATAAAGTGTGGAATCAAATCATGGTATTTCAACTTAATTTCCCTAATGATAACTGACATCTCTCCCATCACTGCATATAAATTAGGGAATGCTGCAGTTGCCCTCTGTGAGAACCTTGCTTACTGCAGTACTTACATAGTTGCCTCTTATTTTTTTATAAGCTTACATTTGCTTTAACTGCTGGGACCTTCTAAAAGACATCTGCTATTCAATGAAAGTTGTTCCAACGATCCTTACACTTCTCCCAACAATGAATTTTCCCCAGATTGATTGAAGCGAAGGGATGAGTGCTCAGACAATTTAAGAAAGGTCTTTACTGGTTTTCTAAAATAAGAATGAGCATGTAATTTGTTTATATTTTAATGTGACATTTTCCACTTTGCAACTCCCAAGACTGAATATTGACCTAAGTCATGTGTTTTGGGTGGAAAGTCATGTGTTTACACTAGTGTCGTGCATTTGTGTGAAATTGCTGTTCGTTTTGTTTAGTTTTATTTGTTTTGTCTTATTTTGGTATTTGTCCCTGTTTCTGAAAAAGGAGCACCTATACGAATAGACTTTTCGTCTCGCTTACAAAAAACAAAAAAAATTGTGCTATTGGTGGCAATGGGAGGGCTTCCGAGGCTCACCCCCCACTCAGATTTAGGGCTAGAGGGGTGGAAACTGCCACGCATGGAGGGCATATCAACCCCTTTTAGCCCACCAACTTTTAAAATGTTTGGGTCTTTTTCCATTTTATAAATAAAATTCTCTATAAAAGTATTCCCTTTTCCTCCCAACTGGCTCAGCCCTTTTAACTTCTGCAGCAGCAGAAGGAGGGCCAGGAGAGCTGCCAGCCAGCCAAATGGGAAAGGTGCTCCACATAAACACTACACACACAGCCCGGTGCCTAGCCCCAATATTTCTTAACAAAAAATATTACAACATCAAACAACTCATTTAAAAAGCTTTCTGCTGATCCTTTGGGTGGGAAAACAATGTTCCTCATAATGTGTTGTGTAAAATCAAGCCATGACTGGGGGTCAAACAAAACATGTTTTCCAGCCAGCATGCCATGTCATGTCATGATTTCAGCTCACTGTGTGGCTGAGCTGGCCACCAGACGCCACAAAGCACCCACTTTAAAGAAGGAAACAAAAAGAGTAGACCATGTGCTCCCTAATCCTTAAAAGTCAGGAAATGGGGAATTGCTTGCTGCTGCCATCCTATCCACAGGGAGGGAGGCAAACGGGGCACGAAGAAGACACACTCTCTTCCTCAAAGAAGGAAAGGGGTTGGGGTCAGAAGGAGGGGGTGGCAAGGCCAGCCAGGGGTCTGGGGCGGGGTGCCTCATCAGCTAGCCACTGAGGGCCAGCCTCCATCCCACCCCATCCAGGAGACCCTGTGCTCCATAATCCTTACAAGTCTGGAAATGGGGAGTTGCTTGCTGCTGCCGAGGGAGGAAGGCAAATGTGGCACGAAGATGCACTCTCTTTCTCAAAGGAAAGGGGTTGGGGGTGGAAGGAGGGGAAAAGAAACATAATTTTCTCAAAGGCCCCATGCGTCTCAAAATAGCTTAGGGAGGCTGGCCAGATGCGGCCAGTCTCCTTTCCAGGGCAACACATGACATCGCCACCCAAAGGCTGCTGGCCTGCAATACAGATATGAACGAAAGAGCTAGTTCTCAAGAGCTGGGGATCAGAAAACTAGAAAACTCAACCAAGGGAGCCAAGGAAACATAGTTTTCCCAAGGGGCATACACTCCCCAGCCAAACCCACCCCTACCCCCTTCAAAAATCCCAGCCCCTTCCCTAATTTTTTTTTAATTATTGTTAAATTATATATTTTAAAAAATAAAGCAAGCAGCCAGGCAAAACCCCAAATGCAAAACCCCAGTGCCCACTGTGCCCTCACCAGTAAGGAAACAAAAGGAGTAGACCACTCAAGGGTTGGGGATTACAAAGATACAAAGCCCAGATGGGGATTACACAAACAACAGATTACTGATGCACATGAAGGGCTTTCTTTTGTGTAGGTTTGCTGTCTGACCACCACAGTTTGAAGCTAGCTTTGAACTGTATTAAATGGTCAATTTCATTTCCGCCTGCTACAAACCTACATTGGGCTTGCAGCTGCTATGGGGGTGATGATGTGTATTACTGTCCTAGAAGGCATCAACCCTAGTGATATCACTGAGAATACACATAAATGATCAACTCATATGTTCCCATTGATTTCATGGATCTGATGTAGTTAATACAAAGAACTGGAATTAGGGCAAGACATGTCCACATCCAGGACCACCACTGATCAAAATGATTTCAGACATCTTGACAGAAAAGTACAAGTCACCCTTCCCTTCTTGACATTACTATTCAGAGACAGGAAGAAAAGATCTGCATGTTTGAATATTTCTGGAAAAGTTTATGGTATTAATGTAAATGAAACAGAGGGAAACATGACACATTAAGTAGCTTAGTCATGAAGCTACTAGGAGAAGCTCTTATCAAAATGATTTGGATAAAAATATACAAGCTTCTAAAAGGGGGTGCAAGCCATACAGTTGCAAGCACTATTTATCTATAGCTCAATACCAAACTGCCAATATGCATTGCACACCCGTTCAGAGCCCTTGACACCTGAAATAAAGCCCTTGCCTCAGCACATTTTGTAATTGAAGTTTGTTAATACAATCAGAATGTTGCTGAGGCCACCGTTTCAAAGAAATCAGGTTTATTTCAGGCTCTTGACATGGACGTGTCATTCCGATCAGTCATGTTTTCCATATATTTCCAGTTGAAGACTTCTGCCAGGATACAGTACACATAATTATTCTGAATCCTGTTTTCTGTCTTAATTAAAGCTTGACAAAACAAGTCAACCAAACAGTGAACAGTAAACTCACCCACCAGGCTGACATTTAAACAGTGCCTGTTGGCAAATCACCTGGATGCAAGTTTCCCTCATAACATTAATGATATAAAAGACACAAATTTACTTATTTATGATTAATATTAAGTATGAAATATTAATTCCTGCAAGAAAAACACCTCATAAATAATACATTTTATGGCTTCCTCATGGCCAAGATGACATTTCTCTAAAATAGTTTAGAAAATAATTATACTGCTGATGATAGAAGAACAAACCATGTATTGAAATTGCAATGGTACTTTCAAATATACCATATCTGCTACCACAAAGTGTGAAAGCCAATCTTGCAGTTAGGGAGAGTGAGGTGCTGAAATCAGCTTGCCCACAAAGCGCCAAACACTTTTGACTCTGTCTGTCTGTCTTTCTCCCCCCCCCCCCACACACACACTTCATTTGAACACTATGTGTGTTTGTGAGAGAGAATGTGTGTGTGTGTGTGTGTGTGTGTGTGTGTATTTGAGCATCCCTTATCCCTACATACCTGTATGTGCATGTATGTGCACGTGTGTACGCATACATCTACATGCACATAAATACATGGGATATAGATGGACAATTTCCGTTTGTGTATGTGTGTAAGAGAATATATATATATATATATATATATATATATATATATATTAGGGTTGGGCAAATTTTTGTTAGTCCATTAAATTCGTTTCAAGTTCAGTTCGAAAACACTTTTGAAGCGAGTTTTGAAACATCTGGTCGCTGCCTTCCTAATATTAAGAATTTGAATAAAAATTGACCTTTTTTTGTCTGTCTCTGATGTCTTCGGATGTAGCTGTAGCTCCTCTGAGAGGTGAAGCCATGTTGGCATGCCTCTCAGCCAATCAGGGTGGAAGGAAGAGGGATGGAGAGGCAAGCCCATCGTTCTGGTAGCGTTTTTAAAAAAATGTTGTTTGAAAATTCCCAAAAATTCAGTGGATGGGTCAAAAATTATGAAACCTGATAGGCAAAGAGTTATGAAGATTTGCTTTCATTCTGTCAAATTTAATCTCAATAGCTTTAAAAATGTAGCAGAACGAAACCTCTGTGAGTTTTCCAGGCTGTATGGACATATTCATACACACACACACACACACACACACACACACTGGTGTATATGGATAAGAGATGCTCAACATACACCATATATAGGTGTGAGATATATACATACATGGCATATATATATATATATATATATATATATATATATATATATGGCAATTTCGGATAGTGTTTGTATGTGTGAGAGATTATACACACACACGTGTATATGGATAAGGGATGCTCAAGCCTTGCAGCTTCCAAGCCTGGCTGCTTCCTACCTAAGGTAAACCTTTGTTGGCCACCTAGAATTCCATTGAATAGCCTTGCAGCATCAAAGCCTACTTCCTTCAGACTTTAAGTACTGATTGAGTTTCTGGGGGTTAACCAGGTATGATGTGAGTTGTAGTTCACACACAATCTTATTCATTTTGTACATATATACAAGCATAACACATATACCAAATACCACCACTTCCTCATTACTTTATTTCCCACACCACCACACTTCTCCACAGCAATGCGTAAATAACAACACTCCAAAAACAGGTGAATTGCAGACAGGAAACAATCAGGGCCAGCTAACACCTCCCAACAAAGGATTTCCCCAGGCAGGAAGCAGCCAGGTTTTCAGACTACAAGGCCATTAAATGCTAATCAAGGTGGCCAATTAACTTTGCCACAGCAACGCTTGGCCGGGCACAGCTAGTATCTTTATAAGCAAAAGTACAATTCAGTCAAAACCAAGGCCCATTACTTTCAGTGGGGAAATTTTTTAATGAAATCTATAAGATAAATAGTTTATGTGAATTATTCTTCGTATTCTTGTCATCATCAAGATTGCACTCAAGGACAGAAAGGTTGTTATGAGGCTAAATTAATTATTCCTTTTTCACCAGGATAACTTTTGGGTGAAACGTTTGTTGAACACATGCATCCATCTAAACAGTGCTAAAAAGAAAGGGAGGGAGGGTGATTTAATGACCACACTTCAGCAGCTGGCTGAATTTGATGTAGTTCTATCCAGCTGGACATTTCCCACTAATCACGCAAAGTATAATTCTGTTCTAGAGTGTCTCCACTCAGAAGAAAACCCAAATAAAACAGCAATCAGTATTGCAAAGGTCAGATGAATTTTATGTCTGTCTGTCTAGGAATAAGCCCCAGTGCCCAAGTTTCCTGACATGCAAAAAAACAGATCCATTCCCTGAAATAGCTTACTAGGTTTTATGTAGGTTTTTATTTCTTATCTATGATCACACGAGAGATGTCAAGGAGTTTCTGTGGGCTACATGCTGAAAGCTCCCCACCTCTGATTTAGAATTTCAAAACAGAAATTAATAAATTAATAATTATTTGGCATCTTTTATATAAAATAGTTTTAAAAACACACACACCTTTCATGATTTCGGATGAGTGGGAAACTCAAACCCACATTCTTTCATTGATAACCAATCACAGAATAATGAGAATTATTCTCCTAGAATATTATGTACTGTACTATACTGAAAATGTATAACTACAGTACAAGTATGTTATGCATAGCTTACGGCATGTTCTAAAGGGAAGCGTTATGAGCATCTCAGAACAGTGGGTTAAATGAGGACTACCTGGTGTTGGTTGATACCTGAGGCCAAGTATCAACCCTTTGACAGCCTCCTTCACCGGATGTGTGTGTGTGTGTGTGTGTGTGTGTGTGTGTGTGAAACAGCTTAGTTCTGAGGACATTCCAAATACTTGAGTTGCTACCCCCTCATCTGTATTTATAAGATGACCTGTGATACCTAACTCTACAAGTGGGACCCTAGGTCCAAGGATAATCTCAAGAGTAGCTTCATTCTCCAAACCCCGGGTCACAGAACCCTAGAAGACAAAGTTTAAGATCCCTGTTCTATTCCAAAAGGGTGCCATTGAGTATCAAAAATAGTTGTATTCTCCCTTTACCATTTTACAGGTCAAAACCTATTTAATGATGTCACCTGAAGCTGATTGTCTATGTCCTTCAGACACAGGGTATGGGGGGAAACAGACATAAAAGAGGGAATTTCCTATTTCCCCAAAGCAACCAGGCAAGCCTCACATTATGTTGAGCATGAAAGCATGGGCCATACTGCAAAATATCAAAGAAGCACGTGAAGGGGTGATATCAAGCCCGAAAGAGCCTCCAACTCCTCTCCATCACATGCTGTATCATACCCAAAGCACTGTCAGAGTAATTTGCAGCGCAGCAGTAGTTGGATGGAATCAGTGGAATGCAGAACGAAGACATCAGAGACGTTGGTAAAACTATATACAAAGTTTTACTGACTTCAGTAATAATCAAGACAAACAGACTTGCAGACAATGGACGAACACAGGACTCTCTCAGCAGACAGCACTCAACTCAACTCAGAACTGAACAGAACTGGAAAGAGTTAATTGCTAAGAAGCTGTGATGACCTTGATGTGTGGCTGGAACTGGGGAGTGTTCAGACACAAGTGTGTATGCATTACTGATTGCATCAGTTCTGTTCTGTTCTGAGTTGAGTAGAGTGCTGTCTGCCTAGAGTCCTGTGTTCATCTGCAAGTCTGTTTGTCTTGATTATTACTGCTTTCAGTAAAACTTGTATACAGTTTTACCATAGTCTCTGATGTCTCTTCGTGCTGTGTTCCTCTGACTCCATCCAACTGCTGCTGTGCTGCATAAATTACTCTGACAAGCACAATGGTATGATGGTTTCTACCATGGAGACTTTCAAGGTCCTATTCTTTCCCTGCAGCATTGTTTGCCACATGAGTCCAGATAGATAGTCTCCACACAGAAGGACATGGATGCTATTCTTTCTGTCCTTCTGTCCTCAGCCAAAGTGATTGGAGCCCCCGGTGGAGTAGTGGGTTAAAGCCTTGTGACTTGAAGGTTGGGCTGCTGATCTGCAAGCTGCCAGGTTCGAATCCCACCTGGGGAGAGCGCGGATGAGATCCCTCTATCAGCTCCAGCTCCATGCGGGGACATGAGAGAAGCCTCCCACAAAGATGGTAAAACATCAAAACATCCGGGCACCCCCTGGGCAACGTCCTTGCAGACGGCCAATTCTCTCACTCCAGAAGCGACTTGCAGTTTCTCAAGTCGCTCCTGACACACACACAAAAAGCCAGGTAGTCTTCCTGACTACCTGCCATCCTCCTGAGGTCCTCCCTCCTGACCCAGTGCAGTTGATTCTGATCTCACTTTCATTTCCTTTTTCCTTATTTCTCTGCATCTTTTTTCATTCCTTTCTCTGCCTTTTCTCTGTTCTTGTATGTTATCCCTAACCAACTGTGTCTTTAGCGTCCACAGTGCAAAGGGGATCCATGAGAATTTTGGGAATTTCAGATAGGTCCATCTCACTTTAGACCCATGTAAAGAAAGGGAACATTCTATTAAAACACATTGAAGAACATAAGCTGCTGAAAACAAATATGCATGGCTTCTGTGAGGTTTCCCACCTCATTCATTTTAAAGATCATTTGAGAGTAATAAGTCGGAAAATGACTTGAAGGCATGTAACAACAAATCATAAATCTTATACATATTGTATACTCGGACTGCTTTTAGAGTTTTCTTATAAAATCTCTATTTTATTTTGAATAAAATGAATATCTAGTGGCCACAGGATGAGAAAATAGGATCTTTTAAAGATTTTTAAAGTTGAAGGACAGGAGACAGAAGGTAGGAGTAAATAGGGTTGTTGTGTTTTCCAGGCTGTATGGCCATGTTCCAGAAGTATTCTCTCCTGGCGTTTCGCCCACATCTATGGCAGGCATCCTTAGAAGTTGTGAGGTATATGGCCATACAGCCCAAAAAACACACAACAACCCTGTGATCCCAGCCATGAAAGCCTTTGACAACACGTAGGAGGAAATTGTCAGTCTTCTCACAGTTTGGGGTCCCGATCTCTACTTGAACTGATGCTGCTTTTAATAGACAAATTATTTTAGATGAGGATCTCCACTGGAAGACTAGGAAGTATTCCAAAAAAGGATATCTCCAAATTAAATAAGTGAGCAATAGAGTGGCAAATGACGTAAAAGAGTGCAGATAGATGTCCAAGGAAGAAGGGGAAAAAATATACGTAAGTCTAAAACTTGCTTAATTTGGGGGGGGGGGGGGGGTTCAAGCTATGAATTGAAGCTATGAAAGGATGCACAACTCTTTCAGTCTCCTGTCATTGGGAAGACACCAGAAGCCACGTTTTTCTCATTTTATATTCCTTTCAAAGTATACACACAGAAAAGAGTAAAATTCAAAGTTGTGTCTGTGCAAAAAATCCATCCATAAACTGTATTTCAACAATGAGAAAATGCATACAAAAAAACTTGCACTATAGCAAAACACACATACACACAAATAGAGACTCTCACAGTCAGAGACAAGCAAGGATTGGGAGAATTA
The DNA here is from genome assembly GCF_035594765.1 of Anolis carolinensis. NCBI lineage: Eukaryota > Metazoa > Chordata > Lepidosauria > Squamata > Anolidae > Anolis > Anolis carolinensis. The sequence continues at coordinate 106,298,456 of NC_085844.1, forward strand.
ATAAATATTTTGAAGTATTTAATGAAACAGACTTTCGAGATCTCTTCCATGTGATTAGGAAAAAAATGGATTGCCTGCTTTATGTACATTCCAATAAAAACCAGCAGTCAATTATGGTTCTATGATAGATACAATGTGATAATTAGGGATCTAAAGGGGGAAAATCAGAATCTCAGTTTTGATCAAGACATGCTTTCTGACAAGGTACAACAACAGCCTCCTGAGAATTCTCAACTCCTTGTAAGAAATCTTGCTGGCAGTCTGAGACTGAAATAGTAACTGCTTTTATCCCCCCTCCCCCCAGATCCAAGCTGTTATCAATTGTCCAACCAGGTCACAAGGCTGCAAATATATCCTGGTCCCTCTGCCACACCTTTGCTATCACAGTTTTCTCCATTCAAGCTGTTGGAGGGAACACGTTCAACCTTATGTGGAGAATATAGAGCTGTTGTGATGAGTTTCTGAATTTAAAAATGTGCTGCTACACCGTTATTCATAAACTTTGGCTTCATTCATAGTTTTATGGTGTTACCTGGTGAGGTAGTCTGCAAAGCAATAGCAAAGCAGTAGTCCATTGTTCTCTAGCAATATATCCAATATTGGGAATAATCCCCTACTGCTAATTTAGCTCAATGAATTATAGACACATTGGCCACCTTTTTGTGTGGTAATGGACATATCAGCATATTCATGCTATTTCCCCCCTTAGGAAAAGGTGGAAAGCATTATATCACTGTGACAAGAGTGGTAATGAGATAAGAATATGGATCAACATGAACCCACTCACATCGTAATGATAATGGGAAATTGTGCAAACACAACCCATCCCATTACAATACAAAGATTTTAATCTCTGAACCATTCCCAAATGCAATCTCCTCATTTCAGACTAAATTAAATGCATCCATACTCCATGGATAAATTAGCAATAGGAAAGGAGCCATCTGATACCAATGATTATATCTATTTTCCTTCTCCTTGTCCGAGTGTGTGTACTGCAGAGACCCAGAGAGTCAGGCAAAAATATGTGGAATATTCTAGAAATGGTCCCTTGTTTTGGAACATAATTGTCAATGGAATCTATTTTGGTGAGTAACTTCTGTTATATATTTCTGTGTTACTCCCCCCAAACATCTATCCACTAAACTGCCCCACTCTCATATGTCCCTGTACACATTGGAGTACCCCTCTGACCTTCACACTCCGGGTTTTATCTTTGTGTTCATGCGGCCTGCTCTTGTTTGACTGTTTCTTGATTTCTTGATGTGATGTTTATTATTATGTATTGTATTATTTTTAATTATGTTATGATATGCTGTTTTATATTTTATTATATTGTATTGCTTTGGGCATGGCCCCATGTTAGCCGCCCCGAGTCCCCGCTGGGGAGATGGTGGCGGGGTATAAATAAAGTTTTTATTATTATTATTATTATTATTATTATTATTATTATTATTATTATTATTATCTATAGGTTATAAAATCATAGTCTGTTTTATGTCCAGCTTCATTAGTTTAAAATGATCCTTTCAGAGCAATAGTTCTTCTGTGATGACACAACTTCAGAGTAAACATTTTTTAAGGTAGACGTATTGATGATTTATATGTTTCTTCTTCTTTGATGTAATGATTTCCCAAGGCAGAAGTATAAGCAGTATAATGCTTGTTAAACTGGATAGTTAGAAATAGTGAGAATTTGTAAAAGGCCACACAGCAGAGATGAAAAGTACAATAGACAATGTTGTAATATTATGGCTGTGTCCATCCTGCAGAATTAGAGCACTTTGATATCATATTAACTGTCATAGCTCAATATTAGGGGATTCTGGGGCTTGTACTTTGGTGAGATATTTATTCTTCTATGTGTGAGTCTACAGCAACACTATAATGCACCTTAGAATTGATTTGGGAGGAACTGGTTTCACTATGCAGGTGATTAGATCAACAGATTTGGTATTGGTTTGGTGCCAGGAAAATGATAACATTAATCACAGAACCTGGCCTCAAAACCATTCTGTGCCCCCCTTCATATTTCCAGGAAAGATGCACACCAGCACTCCAGAGGTATAGGAGGAGCGGGTGGAGTGAAAATGACAGTTGGGAGTAGAGGCAATTAATAATTACCCTTCCCAAGGGGTCACTTAGCCCCCTGCTAGCCAGCCATGCACTTGGGAAATTTTCAGAAGCCCCTCACCCCCTTGTTCCAAATTCTACAGAGCTTCATCAAAACTCAGTGTCTACAATGAGATTCACACTCTGCAGAGCCGATTTTGCCCTGGAATCTAGGATATATTGGGATCTGCTGCAGCGCATTAAAGAGATTAACTCAGACTTTCCTGAAACTTTCTTCAATGTGATGTATACCCTTTAATTCACACTGCAGCACATGGAAATCTGTGCTCTGTGGCTGGCTGAAGTTTGAATCGGCCCGGAGACACATTAAATGGTCAGTGTAGATATCAGAGAGCTGTGGTACCACAAAAAAACCCTACAAGTCCTAGGATTCTGTTGGATGGAGGTACAGCAGTTAAAATGATGTTGTGTCAGTCAATGCAGAACCTCACTAGCCATGCAATCCATGCACAAATCACACTTTGAAATTAGATTTATTGCCTAGTTTACTACAAGCAAAAAGTGGTTAATGCTGTATATGCACAAAAGTTCCGGATTTTCTACTCACTACCCTCAGCCCCGCTCCTGTCCATTCTAGTCCCCCTCCCAAGTCTCTTATCATAGTTTTTCCATAAAAATTAGTTTCAGCAATTCCAGGTGCCAGTATTGTCTCACCGGTGCCTCCTACTAGTCTCAAACTGTCATGGAGAAGATTTATGGTGTTTTCCCAAACAGCAGAAATGAGATCCTGACATGTTGAACTGCTGTAATTCTGCAGTATGGATAGCCTTTAGAACATGTATCATCCCTAACTATTGGACATGCTGTCTGGAGATAATGGGAACTGGAACTCAACAACACCTGGAAGACAACAGGACCTCATCTTTGCTATATAATCATGTGCAGACAAAAATGCATGATCATATGTTACAATTTTATATTCAGGGTTCTCCTAGATTCAGAAAAGTAAATGTTTTGAAAGGACAGTAAATGATTATTTAATTTGCTACTTTCTGTTATATTACATATAGTCATTTTGCTTTATTTTTATAACTGGAGGGAAATAATGGAGGGGAAAAAACCATGAAACAAACCTTGACAATTGTCCTTACCATAAACTATAATACCACCTCTTATATAATTCTGTTCTAAACTAAGGATATAATATTACAACATTGTACTGCCACAGTATTTTAAGATTGAGTGGTACTTTATAATAGCATTGGTCTGCACATACCAGATCCATTGTTATGGTCATTGGGATTCTATGCTTGGAGAGCTCTTATACACCTTAGTCCTCTGTAGTAGGCATGTGAGATCCAGAAAAAAAAATGGTTCTAATCTCTGTACAAAAGTAGGGGGCTCTGGCACTTAATTTCTAGTCATTTCTGAAGTTTGAAGGCAAAAATTTCAAAACTTTCTAAAATTTCCGAATCTTCATAAGTATCTTGTTAATGGCAGGTGCGCATGAGCATGAAGGAAAACATTACTGTCAATAGGGAAAATTGAGGGGCTTCTCTCTCCTTCATTTTTGAACTATCCTGATGAAACCTGCTACAGTGGTAGAACACGTTTACTACTGTTAGCTCACTAAATTTCAGAATCCTCAGATTTTTGGTAAATTTTCAATTTTTTTTAAAAAAAGAAAACATTTTTAACGATAACAAAAATCTGTTCCTGATTTGAAAGTGTTATTTCCTGTTTCATTGGGTTATATTTACTTTGAAAGTCATTGTTCTACTTCAGAAACTATGTGTTTGTGGCTGAAACCTTGCTAAATTGGTGGAGAGAGACTCAACAAACCATAATGTGATATTTATAGGACTATGTCCCTTGCGCAAAGACAAAGTTTTGGCAGTGTAATAAAGTTTTGACATGTTTCTATGACAGAACCAATTAAGAAATGGCATTTATTAACCAGGAACACAAATCATAGCACACCATCAAACCACTCCAGACAGATGGCCATCAGCCTCTGAATAAGGAAATCTTTCCTGGTTTGAAAGTGTTGTTTCCTGTTTGATTGGGTTTTCTGGGGCTAAGAGTATGTGACATGCCCAAGATCACCCAGTGGGTTTCCATGGCTGAGTGAGGAATCAAGCCACAATCGGAGTCCAACTCTCAAACCACTACACTACACTGTACCATGCTCTCTCTCTCTCCCTCTCTCTCCCTCCCTCTCTCTCTCTCCTTCTCATACCCTCCAAGAATTCACAAATGAAAACCAGAACAAGGGACATTCAAATTTGGTCAAGATGGCCAATGTTATTAATAAGGAAAGAATGTGGATGAAAGGGGGTGGGGAATGTCAAGAGAAGTGAGGAACTGGGACATCTGGGAAATGTAATTTTAAAGCAAGCATATGGCTCCTCCGTTACTATTGGGGAAACTTCAGGGGCCTCTATCTCCCTTATTTTTAAAGCTATTGGGGTGAAACTTGCTACAGTAGTAGGAAAATTTACCACACTTTTCCCATCAAGTTTCATAATGTTTCACTTATCCTTGAAATTTTAGGGAATTATTAAAGCTTTTTAAAACAACTTTTTTAAAAGATCCACTCCGCCTCCCCTCCCTCCTTCGTCAGCCTTGATTGGCTGAGAGGCACAGGTTTAGCTTCCCTAGCATTGACACACAACCACATAACTTTGCACATGTTCATATACCATTATTTCCTTAACTCCTCTTTGCAGATTCCATGATTGTATATATTATCATTATTAGACTGTCTCTCAATGCCACAGATAGCTGCTCCAGCCCAATGTATTCTGGGAAGTGTAGTCTAGTGCAGGTATGTGGCTTCTCTTCACTTCCCATTGAATTACTATAAATTGGGAAAATTCAGAGGCTCCTTTCTTCCTCATTTTTAAAGCTATTGGGGTGAAACTTGCTACAATGGTAGAACATATTTATCACTCTTTGCCTATCAAGTTACATAATGTTTCACCCATCCACTGATTTTTTTTTGGGAATTTTCAAAGTTTTAAAAAACAACTTTTTAAAAGAAAAAACTACAAGAATGATGCCTCCGCCTCCCTCCTCCACGAGCCCTGATTGGCTGAGAGGCATGCCAACATGTTTGGCTTCACCTCTCAGCGGGGCTTGGTCACAGCTATATCCGAAGACATCAGAGACTTAAGAATCGAGGGCTCCTTTTTATTCAGATTCTTAATATTGGGAAGGCAGTGAGCAGGTGGGTTGAAACTCACTTCAAAAGTACTTTAGATCTGAATTAGATCCGAATGTAACAAAATTTTGAACAAATTACACAAGCCTACTCTGTAGCAGAGAATTCTAAGTACTGCATGGAACTAAATATTCATGGAGTCCATATAACAAAGCCTTACCAGTTAAAATTGTATAGAGGTGTGAGATAGAGCAAGAATTCTGTTCTGTTTTCGGGTGCTTCCCCCTGAAACAAAACTCCCCAGGTTTTGTTTTCAGGAAGATTTTTCCCAAAATGGAAACAGCACTCAGGGAGCCCTCCTCCTCCTAATCTCCCAGAATCTTCTCGAAAACAGAACAGAGGCCACCCAAAAATCAAAACAAAATCAGAACGGATTTGCACACCCCTAGTCTGGAGGTATTATACTCATGTAGCATAAATATACTCTAACACTGTTGCACCAACTGCTCTAAACGTGTAGAAAATAGTGATAATGAACAGGTGCAAATGGACTTACACTTATTCTACACTTGTCTTCCTAGGTTTGAAATGCTTGATGTGAGCTACTCTATACTGTTGTATCAGAAAGTGGATAAGTAAAACATGGCACAATAGTAGTCTGCTTAAAGAGTCTACAAAAGCTGGTACATTTATATACCAGAAATAACCTGTCCAAGAGGTCCATTCTTTAACACAAAAATATGGTGTTCATTTATACACTCCAGTTTATGACTGAAAAAAGAACAACATACTCTCTCTAGATCAATAATCTAATCAGAGCTACTGTGGTCAGCCTGTCACTCAGGGTAACATGTTTTTTGCTTTAACTTGGACCTGTAAAATGCTTCTAAAGTATTTGTCAGTTAATTATGAGCAAAACACTGGTAACATTGAAATAAACACCACCAAAACTGTTATACAATTTGTATTGGCTAACTCTAGATTATCTACAGCAGTTAATGAAGGAAAAGTGATTGCATGCTTAAAATAAAAGAATTTGGAAATGTATCTGTTTTGGATTAAATCTCCTAGAATTTCTCAGCCAGCATGATGACTAAAAGGCACAGAGCAACACTTGGATACTACCCCTCCCCCCCAAATAATATTAACCACAACTATGGTTTCCCTAATTGGCTGATCAGATAGTTTGTTGCCTTTGGAATATTTTGACATAACTGCAGTGATAATTTTTCTCATATTTTTGCTTCCATAGAAGCTAGAGGAATAAGGTATACCTGAAGTTTTGTACTACTTTGTGACCTGCTACTATGCTAATTAATCCATGGATTTATAATTTGGCATATTACTGTGATATACTTATTTCAATCATCTGAAGTACAGTTTTCAGGACACACAAAATACTCTCTTTGACTATAAAATGCAAGTGTTTTTGCTACATAAACCATGGAGAGAACAAAAATGTAACTCCCCTGTCAGGCAGCTGTGAAAAACAAGTAGGAGAAGAGGAAGAATACAAATATAGGAAAGAAAAAAAGGAATGAAATATTAACCTTAATCTGTAAATGACAATCATTATTAAAATTTGCTTTCAAATTCTTCTGGATTCAATCATGATTGCTGTTATATCTGTTTGGTTTAGCAAATTTGTCCGAATTGCTTTCTGCCAGTTTTTTTTAAAACACTTTAAGTATCATGTTATTTTGATCACATTTATAAATTATTTTGAAAATTTGGACACATTTGTACAAAGAAATCTTAGCTGAAACTAACATTGACACTTTTCCCGACCCTCACATCCATTATGTAGTACAATTTGTAAAATCAGTGGGACTTTAAACTTTCTGTCCTGTAAATATTACTCATCACTTTCCATGGGAAGCATATTTCTCAATCCATGCTATTGCATCAAAATGTTTTGGAAATATTGAAAGCTGGCTCTCACACTGTCCAGGCATGTGGCTAGGTACTCATTTCCTATCTGTCAGTCCAGATTCTGATGTGCTTATGGCAAAATGGTCATCTGTGCACTCCACCAGGCATAAAATGTGATTTAGAAAGCACTCATCAATCCATTCTGCCATAGTTAGAATAGTGTGCTGATGCACAGTTTTTTCCTTGCCTATGATAGACTACTCCAAAAACTGCTTCAGTAGTGCACAAGGAAACCAGAATCTGGGCTGGTGGATTGAAAATAGAAAATGAGACACACAATAAAATGTCATGCAATTTAACCTTCGGATGAATCAAATAAAGCATAGCATTCACAGTCAAGAAAACTATCACCTTGCAAGAACTATATTACCCCAGTTTGTGACACATATGGAATGAATGCAGACAAGCATTTACCAGTCATGAAGCATATATGCCTCTCTTTAAGCTTAAATCCCTCCAGAGTAAATACCTCCCAAATTAGAATTTCACCTGATCTGGCCTCAGTGAAAGTTTGTATTGACATTAGCCTTAATGTTGGTCAATGCAAAACACGTTCTCTTTGTAGGAAGGATTTCACACTGATTTCAAATTGTTTGTTTGAAATAGGGCTATACCAGATGTTCCTTCAACCTTTCATTTTCATTACATTTTGATGGACAAACTGATCCAATTACATTTAGGATTTTATCTCACAAGCCTGCTGTCCTGAACAATTTTACTAATTTAATTATGGAAGCATATCAGTTTTGCATCAATCTTTACTGTAGTTGTCTTTTTCCTCTCTTTCCTAGTGTTTTTGTGCTATTTTGTTGATCCATAGTCACACAATCTAATTTCCACACTGCTGGCATAACACTGCCTTTTGGCCGTTGTATGCCCTACCTTGTGCAGGCATGTCTTCCCCAGCAAAGAAGGGCTTCCATTGCTCATTTGGCTAGGAGTGGGAACCAGCTGCTTCCTTCTGTCCTCCAACAAAGAAGTCATGAGAGTCACTTCTCAGTGGGGAAAGTTCTTATAAGAATCATAGAATCATAGAATAGTAGAGTTGGAAGAGACCTCATGGGCCATCCAGTCCAACCCCCTGCTAAGAAGCAGGAAATCGCATTCAAAGCACCCCCGACAGATGGCCATCCAGCCTCTGCTTAAAAGCTTCCAAAGAAGGAGCCTCCACCACAGTCTGGGGGAGAGAGTTCCACTGCCGGACAGCCCTCACAGTGAGGAAGTTCTTCCTGCTGTTCAGGTGGAATCTCCTTTCCTGTAGTTTGAAGCCATTGTTCCGTGTCCTAGTCTGCAGGGCAGCAGAAAACAAGCTTGCTCCCTCCTCCCTATGACTTCCCTTCACGTATTTGTACATGGCTATCATCTCCTCTCAGCCTTCTCTTCTGCAGGCTAAACATGCCCAGCTCTTTAAGCCTCTCCTCATAGGGCTTGTTCTCCAGACCCTTAATCATTTTAGTTGCCCTCCTCTGGACGCTTTCCAGCTTGTCAACATCTCCCTTCATCTGCGGTACCCAAAACTGGACACAGTATTCCAGGTGTGGTCTGACCAAGGCAGAATAGAGGGGGAGCATGACTTCCCTGGATCTAGACGCGACTCCCATATTGATGCAGGCCAGAATCCCGTTGGCTTTTTTAGCTGCCACATCACATTGTTGGCTCATGTTTAACTTGTTGTCCACGAGGACTCCAAGGTCTTTTTCGCACACACTGCTGTCAAGCCAGGCGTCCCCCATTCTGTATCTTTGATTTCCATTTTTTCTGCCGAAGTGAAGTATCTTGCATTTGTCCCTATTGAATTTCATTTTGTTAGTTTCAGCCCATCTCTCTAGTCTGTCAAGATCGTTTTGAATTCTGCTCCTGTCTTCTGGAGTGTTAGCTATCCCTCCCAGTTTTGTGTCATCTGCAAACTTGATGATCGTGCCTTCTAACCCTTCGTCTAAGTCGTTAATAAAGATGTTGAACAGAACCGGGCCCAGGACGGAGCCCTGCGGCACTCCACTTGTCACTTCTTTCCATGATGAAGACGATGCATTGGTGAGCACCCTTTGGGTTCGTTCGCTTAGCCAATTACAGATCCACCTAACAGTAGTTTTGTCTAGCCCACATTATACTAGTTTGTTTGCCAGAAGTTCGTGGGGGACTTTGTCGAAGTCCTTACTGAAATCCAGGTACGCTACATCCACAGCATTCCCTGTATCGACCCAACTCGTAACTCTATCGAAAAAAGAGATCAGATTAGTCTGGCATGACTTGTTTTTGGCAAATCCGTGTTGACTATTAGCAATGACCGCATTTGTTTCTAAGTGTTCACAGACCACTTCCTTAATGATCTTTTCCAGAATCTTGCCTGGTATCGATGTGAGGCTGACCGGACAGTAATTGTTTGGGTCGTTCTTTTTTCCCTTCTTGAAGATAGGGACCACATTTGCCCTTCTCCAATCTGCTGGGACTTCTCCCGTTCTCCAAGAACTCTCGAAGATAATTGTCAGTGGTTCTGAAATAACTTCCACTAGAAACACCTGTTATTGCTTCTTTGGTGATGAGGAGCCTATCTGCTTCCCTGTGCCACACTAAAGAAACCACTAGAGTTCCTTCTAAGAGGGGAGAGATTTCATCACATAAAAGGGTGGGCAGTTATTGCTTTTTTTGGTGGGCTAAGAGTGGCAATGCAAGATGCTTCCTTTTGCACCCTGACAAAGAATCCATGAAAGTCCCCTCCATTGGTGGGGAAAGTTCTCCTCATAAGGAAGGACTCATTACTTTTTTAACTGGTATGTGGGAAAGCTGGCAGCTCTTTGTGATAAGGAGAACTCTCCCCACTGAGGAGGAACTCTGATGGATTCTATATTGGTGAGGAAGCTGGCTGCTTCCCATGAACATGGGAAAGACATGTTAATTCCTCCTTGGTGAGGATAGTTCAAAGACATGTTAATTCCTCCTTGGTGAGGATAGTTCACTTCATGTGTAAGGGAGGGAGGGAGAGATGGTGTTAATCTAAAATCATGCCCACTCACATCACATAAATGCCTAGAAGTGGAACTGCAACAAGACGAACTTTTATATTCAAATCCATTGTGGAAAAACGAGTTTGTGCTTTTTATCAATCAGTTAAAGGGAGTAAATTCTAGGAACGGGTATGATACGAAGCAGTTTAGGGGCAGGCATGAGGTTATGTGGTGAATGATAACCAGATACAATTATCTTGTCCAACAATATATGCAACAGAAAAGCAAATAAAGACCACGGCTTTCCATACAATTGTATTCAGTCCCACAACTCATTCATAACATCAGTATGGAAATTAAGAAAACAGCTGAAAAACACAGAGAAAATGTTGCTTTCCAACATCTTTTCCAGGGTCACCCTTCTGCAGTAGCCTGTTGTGCTTTCAAATAGTTCTCACTATCAGAATATCCAAACATGTAGGTAATCTTCATAAAATATGTTCTTGCAGGGAAGAACACATAAGATTACTCTTTCTCTTTTCATAGTAAGAAAATCATAGGAAAAAGGAGCAACTTCCAAAGACTAGTCATATTTTGGAATTTGTTTCTGCAACAAAAAGTACTTTTTTGTAGAAATAGTGACAATTTCTGTATTGTAAACAAGTTTCCTTAGTAGAAAATAGCATTTTTGAGAGAGCAGAAAACACATGCAGGTATGTATGTGTATGTCTGATTCAGAGAGAGAGAGAGAGAGAGAGAGAGAGAGAGAGAGAGAGAGAGAGAGAGAGAATGAGTACAGAACTGTGAATATTTTTGTCCATCAAGGTGCAGGCTGGTGAGGCTGGTGAGCAGCCTGCTACAATAAATCACTCTGACCATGAGGTCATGAGTTCGAGGCCAGCACGTGGCGGGGTGAGCACCCGTCAATTAAAAAATAAAAAATAGCCCCTGCTCGTTGCTGACCTAGCAACCCAAAAGATAGTTGCATCTATCAAGTAGGAAATAAGGTACCACTTTTAAAGTGGGGAGGCAAATTTAACTAATTTACAACGTTAGAATGAGGAAGTGCTGTCACAGTGGATGATGAAGCAGCTGCTCCCCCCTGTGGCCAGAATCGAACATCCCCTAAGGAGAAGGTTAAATTGCCTCTGTGTCTATGGGCATTGAATGTTTGCCCTATATGTATATAATGTGATCCGCCCTGAGTCCCCTTTGGGGCAAAAAGGGTGGAATATAATAATGTACATAAAAATAAATAAATAAACTTTACTCACCAGGGTTTCCCAACACATAGTATATTTGATTAATTTTATAAATATTCTTTCTTCCAAAAGTTTAGTTGGAACCCCTTGGCAGTTAATTTGAATGAACTGCTTTGTGTCCTCCACACTGGAGTTGAAAAAGAATCCTCCCATCTTCCACCTTACCCTTCAACTTTGTATATATTTTCAGGTGTTTATTATATCACTTCCCAGCTTTTTCTTATTTGGGCCAATCATTCTTCACAGTGCTCACTTTCCGGAGTCATGGTCACACTCTTCTGGATTCTTCCAGATTCTTAAACCATCTGGATGACAAAAACATTAATCTTAAATGGATCAAACCAGGGATCATTACACATCTGAGAATAATAAAACTACAGGATTTGTCTTAGAGGCTGAATAAATATGAATATCAATGGCTTCCCTAATTAACATTTTTCAGCTGAAAAGAAGGTCTTGCAAAACTCTACTTCCCAATGTTTTCATTAGATTTTCTACCCTCCTTCCCAACCCTCTCTTTAATATGGAACTGAGCATCTCTTTTCTTCCGCCAGTCTTTCTTGCAGAACACAGCACATAAAGGAACATTATCACTTTGACTCAGAAGCTGGCTACTTGTATGATAAATTGCAAGTCGGTTATCTCATGCTTATGAATATAAGGGTTCTGCTACCAGAATGAATTTATTCAAAGATTCATAATTAATACAGCAGAGACATGAGAGCTTTAGGGACTTCTTTAAACAGTATATCATACATATTGTGAAACCGGTCAGCAGCTTAACATGTTTAGAGATAAAGACTTCACACCTTGTATAATTAGAAATTAACCAACTTATTTCTCCTTCAGGAAAAATGTGTGCCTCTCCCCGCAAAACACTAGGATTATAGCAACATGATGCTTTTTCTTTCTGAGTTTACTATAAAGCAGGAGTAAGCATAGAGAATCACTGAGTTTTTCCCTGTCCCCTTCAGAATGCTCTTTTTTGTGACCCTTGATATCCCCTGACTCCTCAGACTTTTTTTATAACAAAAAAGTAATTGTGTCTACTAAAAACAATTCACCTTTTAAATAGCACACAAGTCCACCTACACTTTTAAACTCTTAAAGCAAGAAAAACAAACTGTTTTTTAAGAAGCACAAGTGGCCTATAGCTATTTATAGTTTTGTTTGTTTCATTTATTTGTTGTTGTTTTTTTTTAAAAAAAATGAAGTATGTATAAAACTGGAGAATCCTTGGAGCAGAAAATCAACCCTCAGACCTACCACAGTTAACCACCTAAAGGTTTAATAAAGGCTAGTCAGAGTGAAATGTTATGATATTGCCTTTTTTCATGGCCATGCTCTTTATTCTGTGAAATTGTGTTGTAGTGTTGATATATTACTCTGCTGTGATTGTTATGTATTTTATATTGTTGTATTTTATATTGTTATATTTTATATTGTGTCTTTTATACTGTGTATTTTATACCTCTGTATTTTATTGTATGTTGTTGGGCTTGGCCCCATGTGAGCCGCCCCGAGTCCCCTTGGGGAGATGGGGCGGGATATAAAAATAAAGTTGTTATCATCATCATCATCATCATCATTATAAATGTTTGTTTTCTTTTAGGGAAAAATAGTCACTATTTGAAAGCAATTTGGAAATACATCTTTCACAAAAATCCCTTTGGTTTATGGATCTCATTTTTTTCTTATGGCTTTGAAATTTTAGGAGATGTGAGGTGATCTACAATCAGAAGGCAAATTGTTCTGAAAGGACTTTCCTTCTCCAGGAACCTTAGTAATTCTACGGAATCAAGGATCCAACTGTATTGGAGGAAAGAAAAACATTTCTTGTCTCCCATCCTGGTAGACTACAACCAGAAGAGAATAGGAGTCTGAACCAGGAGTTAATATAGTCTTATATAGTTTGCCAAAGTTGAAAGTACATTGCTTACATACTGGGAAAATTCCATGAAGCTAATAAATTTGATAGAGGTCAAAGCTTTTAGGTGTCCGTTGCTTGTGTATAGGCTCGTCAAGGTAAACATTCATTTCCCAGGCCATAACCCATTTCCCCAACTCTTGGTGTCATCGAGGACAAAATGTGCTATGTAATCATCATAGTTTCAGGTTGTTCTTCTGAAGGAAGATCAACAAGTCTATACCTGAGCATTTAATTGAGGGATTATCTATGCAGACATTAAAAACCAGAGTCAACCTGAGTTGGCTCCTGGCTGGAATTTTTCTGCCCTTCTAGTAAGTATTATGAATTAAACCAGGCTGATCAAGTTCCACCCCACTTTAGTCAAAGAATATAGTGGTTTGAGGCAAAGTGAACAGCAGCATCCACTCCATTGTCCACATGGGAGACAGCCACCACTCCCTTTCTCATGAGCTCATCAGTGCAGGGAAAACTAGGTGGATTGTGACAGTGTCACTGCCATCACCACTCCCAACTGGCCACAGAGCTCCATGTGAGCTCTTGGCCATTATGTGCCAAAGGAGGAAGATTAGCTGGACAATGTAGATTGCAAGCTGCTGCCATAGTAGGTTCGGAAGGGTGAATGTGGTTACCTCTAGGGCCAGTCCAGAGCACTTCTGCTTCAGATTGGCCCCGGATTTACTGACCAATATAGACATGGTCTAGGTTAGCCCATGTGAAGCCATGCTAATTTCCACTCATGTGAGTTTATTTCTCTCAATTCTCCCTTCAGATTCCTTGTAGAATTTTCTCTTGATGAAAGAATAACTCATAGCACTGTATATCTCCCCTTCACAACTATATACACCTCTTACACAACAAATTATTCCAACATTCTCATTTTTTCAATGTCAAACATAGCCATAACTCACCACTTCCTTTCTATACATCACACATATAAAAAAGGAGACAGAGATTCTCTTCTTCCCATTCTGTAGAGCAGTGCTCAGTCTTGTCTGGCCTACATGCTAGTTAGTTATCAACATTATCATTTTTAAAAATGTCAGTATTATCTTTCAGCCCTATATATCAGTATTTCTTTTTTTCACCACTGAGTATAACATGCTCCATGAATCAATTTTATTACCATTCTGGAATAAAAACAGTAGTAGCTGATGGCTTCGGTGCCAGTGGGATAGTAAATCTATGGAGGATTTCATCTGAACTTCAATGAAGCTTTCAAAGGTGCTTAGTCTCTTTTGCATAAAAGATTAGCAACTTAGAAAATTCCTTTAAATCTTGGATCAAACCCCAGAGTGGGTTCACCACCTCACTGTACAGCTAACTGCACTCCCCTTTTATTTATTTATATTCAGGTTTAGATTAAGTTTTAGCTGGTTGATATAAAGCTACAACCAAACACAGAAGGCTGATGCAATGTTTCACTATGGAAAGAATGTATAAGAAAATTGGTATGAAGCTGTATCTTCCCTTTACTCTATGGAATATAAAGACAAAGTTTTGCCCTCCATTACAGTCTATCACTGTCAATTCAAAATGCAATTTCTTCTTTCGACTCCAGGGCTGAGCTTTTTAAACCAGCTACTTTTTCAAGTTCACTGACTAACAAAATAGCCAATTTTCTGAGAGAGAGAATATCAACATCTTGTTGATTAGTTTGGGAAAATTCACATAGCCACTGTCTTAACAACCCCCCCCCCCCACACACACACCCCTTCCCATCTCTTGGCATACAGACTAATTCACCAGTAATGGCTTTATATCCACACTAGTAATCCACAAGTCCTCTGGCAGGCGCACAGCCCAATTCCAAAAGATGTTTCTTCAGAGGCTAGTGGTGCTGAGTACAATAATATTTATTCCCTTGTGAAAATATTTTTCTCTGCTGCCCTCCAACTTTTTAAATACGTTAATCTAGAAAAAAAAACGTTTATAAAGTTTAAGAAACCAGTTTTCTCATGAACCAGTTATCCATAAATATTGTGGAATGAGGATTTATGTGTTTGACCTTTTCTTTAAATTTGGAAAGCATAGGCATCATTATTTGTCTCTGGCTGTGAAAGAGATTTCTCAATACTTGGAAAACTCAGTCAAGAAGAATAGAGGCAGCTGTGAGACTATTCAATTACAGATTTACAATTTATGCATGCTGAAGTTGTCCATCTGGCTTTAACACTGGATTCATCTAGGGTAAATGTTAGGATATGTTGTTCAAGGGGGAGAAGCCCATGTGAAGTGAGAAGAAGTAGCCATTGCATTCGAAGTTACTTAGACTGTCACCAAGTATTTTTTTATCACCTCACTTTTGATTAATACCTGTCAATTGTTTCGGTTTTGTCAAGATGAGCTGTTGCATGTCATGCCTAAAATGCTAAGCTACTAGAAGATTTTTAAAATACAAGAGGCAGTACATATGAGTGGGATAAAGGAACTCCATGATATAGTGACAGTGATTTCCATTGTTTAAAGACAAACATTTTTCTTTTTAAAGGAAAAAAACAGTTTATAAAGATGAAGCCAAGCAAAGTGGTTATAATCATAACAAGAGATGACATTCATGTCAGATTTTGTAGTTATTAGTTGCATCCAAAGAAAACCTTGTTCAATTTTACCAAAGTAAATCTATCTTACTACATTGCCTTTTGCAACACTTTTTTACAGTTACATTTGCTGTTAATTCATTCAACCTGGTTTTAAAAGAACAAACATACCATGACTTTCAAGTTATTTTTCAAAATAAAATGGAGGAAGAGAGGGGAAGGTAAAAAAAGGAACCTGGTAGCACCATTAATACTAACTAGTTCTTTGTTTAGCAAGTCAAAGTGAATCACCTTATGTAAGTAAAAAAAATTGACTACCAAAATGCAGCCATTTTTCTTATGATTTCTTCCACTTTTCCTATGGTTTCTATTTTGATTGCTAAGCACCTCGATATATTATGGCATTTTAACATCCTAGGGCAACTGGTGAGGAAAGTTTGTCTTCTTCCCTTCTTCTTATGTGGCCTTCTAATTTTTTGAGGTTTCTTTGTTCATGCATCATTAGCATGGGATCTTGGAGACAGCTCCTGTGTACCTTTCTGGTTGTAGGCAGGCACACATAACTGCAGTGATCAGCTAGAGTATAATCCCATTGTTCCCCACTTGGAGCTTTTATTGCACTGTTCAATTCAAATATTTTGTTGTGCCTGCTACCCAGTATTAATAGTCTGTTTCTCCAGTTCTTCTTAACTATTCTCCTGATAAAAATGTTGCTAAAAACATTATCTGGGTAGAGAGATAAAGGGGAAGAAAAAAGGAAACTGGGAGTATTAAAAGAATATTTTATAGGCAGAGGCTTTGTCAACTGAGATGTACCTGTACTTCTTTTAAAGAAATGGATATACTTCCAGTACTCTGAAGATTGTCAAAGGGATGTAACAGATCATGTCATAGCTTCAAATGCTCAAATGCCCTAAGATTTCAAATCTTTAGAGACTGGATCCACTGCATATCACAGGAAACTGCAGAACATGTGAAAGTGTTGATTTTACTCAAAACATTTCTACTAGCCAGCTTGCAATATACATAGCCAACAACTGGCTGAAAGACTGGAATTTGAGATTTAAAGAGTTCATGTAGACTGAAGGACCAGCTCAATGGACCCCAAAGAGCTAAACTTTGACTCAACAACAGAATTGAATTTTGCCATTGTTTGTATGCTCCTCTGAGTCCCCTTCGGGGTGAGAAGGGCAGGGTATAAATATAGTAAGTAAATAAACAAACAAACATGCTTTATGTCATTCTCACTTCAAAGCTTGTTCATTAGCTAAAATCTCATCTCTGACATAAGGCCTTGCTATCACATCTTTTTCCCAGTCATTGTTTGGGAGCTTCATTTTCCATTGACAATATATTTGCCTTAGGTCTTTGAACCTTGTGTATTTAGACTAGGCTTGAGCGATCCATGAAAAAATTGATTCTAAACTTGTTTCAAAAGTAGGGGGCGCCAGCGTTTCGTTTCTGATGTCATTTCCGAATTTTGCCCCCCCAAAAATTCGAAATTAATGAAAATTCGTTAGTTTCAAAATTAATTCGTTAATGGCGGACGCGCATGCGCAGTGGCCAAAAAAAACAGCACGAGGGGAGATTTTACAGGACTCTCCCACCCTCATTTTTTGAGTGATCTTCTTCAAACTTGGTACAGTGGTAGAACACATTTAACACTGATAGCTCACCAAAATTTGGAACGTTTCCCTTATCCTCTGATTTTTGGCGAATTTTCATAGCTTTTATAATAAACCATTTTTTAATAATTGCAGAAATCTGTTCCTGGTTTGAAAGTCTTATTTCCTGTTAAATTGGGTTGTCTTTACTGTGAAAGTCATTGTTCTACTTCAGAAACTTTGTTTTTGTGGCTGAAACTTTGTTAAATTGGTGTGTGTGTGATATATACTGTGTGTGTGTGTATATATATATATATATATATATATATATATATATATACAGTCCCTGCATATATGTGTGTGTGTGTGTGTGTATATATATAGGTAAAGGTAAAGGTATCCCTTGACGTTAAGTTCAGTCATGTCTGACTCTGGGGGTTGGTGCTCATCTCCATTTCTAAGCCCAAGAGCCAGTGTTGTCCATAGACACCTCCAAGGTCATGTGGCCGGCATGACTACATGGAGTGCCATTACCTTCCCGCCAGAGCGGTACCTATTGATCTACTCACATTGGCATGTTTTCAAGCTGCTAGGTTGGCAGAAGCTGGAGCTAACAGCGGGCACTCACTCTGCTCCCGGGATTTGAACCTGGGACCTTTCGGTCTGCAAGTTCAGCAGCTCAGTGCTTTAACACACTTCGCCATCGGGGCTCATGTATATATAATATACATACACATACACACAATGTGGAGAATATATGGAAAGGTAGATAGATAAGTTGGGAGCCACAGCGAAGGCACCTTCCTGGGAGCAAGGTCTAATAATAATAATAATAATAATAATAATAATAATAATAATAATAATAATAATAATTCCCTTACAATATCCAAGATGGCTCACTGCTACAGAATCTTGGGAGGTTTAGTTTGGTATGGTACTATTATTGGCAGAGAAAGCTAAGCTGTAGGAGTTGAAATCCAATCATTTATCCTCCCTATAGAATCAATTTTATATGCGTTTTTAGCTACAGAAAAGCTAAAATCAGGACAGTAAAAGAACAACACCCAGAAAATGGGAATTCCAGACAGGAAACAATCAGGGCCAGCTAATACCTCCCAACAAAGGATTCCCTCAGGTAGGAAGCAGCCAGGGTTTGAAGCTGCAAGGCTATTCAATGCTAATCAAGGTGACCAATTGCAACATTCACACTTGCCTCCCACAGACAAGAGTTCTTTCTCCCACCCTGGACCTTCCACAGATATAAACCCCACTTGCCTAGCTTCGCACAGACGTCAAAACCTCTGAGTATGTCTGCCACAGATGTGGGTGAAACGTCAGGAGAGAATGCTTCTCTCCTCATGGCCATAGAGCCCGGAAAACTCATAGCAACCCAGCCAGTAGGCTGTTGCTGAACAACCTGTGAACTTTTAGCATTAAAGGAAAAAATGCCCAAGATTTTATCACTTAATACTGTTGGCATGTCTGGAGAAGAATAGAATGCTTCTATACCAGGCAAGGGCAAACTTTGCCCATGTCTGGAGTTAGGAATTGTAGGAGTTGAAATCCAAAACAATTTGACAGAAAACTGGGAGTTGTAGTTTGGCATGGTACTGGCTCTCTTCTGCAGGGAAGGCTAGGGACTTTGTAAAACTACAGCTCACATGACATGGCACTGAATCTGTTGCAATTGAGCTGGTGCCAGAATCCTTTCCGGGAGATCTCCTCAGTGGAGATATCTCTTAAAGGGATATCCTCTGGCTCTAAGGATTCCGTTTAGGAAGGCAAGCCTTGTTTTGGTATTCCCCTTTAAGCCTGGCTGAAGAAGCAAAACCAAACGGCGGCTCCAGGGCGAGGCAGGGCGAGGAGAAGGCCAAGCGCAGGCAGGCATGGCTCTTCTCTCTTCTCTTCGCTCCCTCCCTGCTTCGCGGAAGGCTTCTACTGAGCCGGTGTGGTCCCCGCGCGGGGTGGGGGCCGATCCGAAGACATCAGAAACAAACGAAAAAAAGGTACTTTTATTATTCAAATTTGTAATATTTGTAAGGCAGTGAGCAGATGTTTCAATATCAATTCAAAAGTAATTATGAAACGAATTTTAAACGAATTTAACGAACTAACGAAAAATTTGCTCAAGCCTGATTTAGACCATGCAATTATCTCTGGCATATCTCAATTTATAAAGAGTTTGGGATTTTCTGGATTTATTCCTAGTTTATAAAACAAATTTCCAGTATATATTTTGCCTGCCAACCCCTGAAATAATGAGACCACACAAGTGAAATGGGTTAGAATATGGGAAACTTTATTAATTGTCATCTATTTAATTCTGAAATTGAATGTAACTCTATTCGGGTCAAGAACCTGGTGAAAACACAGCCGAGGTAGAGCCCCTACCCGGCCTACCCCTCAGCTGATAAAGGCAAAAACACCTGTTCCCCTGTTAACCTAACTTGGGCAACCTTTAAGGGGAACGTGTCAGAGAAGCCTCCATCAAAGTTGTTGAGGATAGACTCTCCCCATTCCTAGACCATTTAGTTTCACCTCACCTGGTCTAAATGGACACCAGGTGAGTGTTTTAGTTTATGGCCTTCACTCCAGAGAGGGATGGTGCCCTGGGTGTTCGCCAGATTGTATATTCCCCTGTCAATTTTCCGTTGAAGCATATTTAACTGCCTTACCATCCCAATTTGCCCCCAAGAACAGTGTAGGGTAGGTGAACTCCCCTCCCCCCCCAGAACATA
Organism: Anolis carolinensis; assembly: GCF_035594765.1. NCBI lineage: Eukaryota > Metazoa > Chordata > Lepidosauria > Squamata > Anolidae > Anolis > Anolis carolinensis. The sequence continues at coordinate 106,318,640 of NC_085844.1, forward strand.
GGAGGGAAAAAAATCCTACCCGCGCCCTTACGGTGACCACTAAGTTATACTGTTTAATGGGTGGGCGTGGTGGGCTGAAGATCCAAGAAGAATGAAGGTAAGGAGGGCTGGCTGATGGTTAGATCAGCTCCGCCCCCTCCAGATCAATTCCAGCCAGAACTGCATGCCTCTCTTCGAGGGAGGAGGCAAATTACCCTCCTCCCCCAGCTATGCAGGGGGAAGAAAGTCCCTTACATAGGGCCAGTCACTGCCTGACCCAAAGCACAAGGTGATGTCTCTATCTATTGCACATATATAAGCCTAGAAAGGATAGGATTGATATTAGGATAGTGTCCTCCCACACACTGCAGCTATTTAAATGTGGCTATTTCCCATTTAAATATAGAACTTGTCAGAGCTCCTCAGTCATATGCATCCCACACACGTGTGTGTTCCTTGTGTTAGTCTGTAGGCCTTCATCCCTCCTTTGCTGTCACTGTAGGGAAATTGAGGCCCACACCTTTTTTTTAAAAAAACAACAACAGTCCCACCATCACATCCTTTTTTCTGATCTGGTCACATTCCATATACTGAAGAAGGAATTATGTAAAGAAGATGTACCCTAACTGAGCAGGATTGTTAGTCATGTGGCTAATAGCAACTGGTGACTTTGATGTTAGGGAGGTTCGGTGACTCAACTTTGCTTTTTATTTCAGGCTTTATAAGAGTTACCCAAGCTGTCAACTCTCTAGTTAGAAACCTGAAGAGTGCTTTGAAACTGTGGAATCAATTCCATTACGATTTACTCCACTGGCATGGAAGCCACCCACTGTTTTGGCCCACATTAGACAGTCCTCCATCATTAGCATATATGTTCTCCATTTAACACAGAGATCAAAAGAATCTCTGTAAAAATAGTTGGAAATGTTTTTCTTTAATGTCTGCAAACTCTTATGACAAGGATTCTGGAGTGGTGAGAAGTTTTAGAGTTTAAGACTGATTCTGTTTAAAAGTTATATTTTTGTATAGAAAATAACATTTTCTATGTAGGAAACATAATTTTCTCCATAAAAATAATATTTTTATGCTGAAACCACACTGACATGTGAATACTATATACACTAAGACTGAAATTGTGAAATGTATTCAAAAACTAGTTTTCAAGGACTTTCTCACAAGAAGAAAATTACTAAAATTACTTTTTGTTTCACGTGAGACTGGATTATACCTTTAATTTAGGAATACTGGGGCTTTAACATCCATACCTGGTATTTCCATTAGAAGTACAGTTTCTATTGTTGTGAATTGAAACTATTGTTATAATAAAAATGTCAGAAAAAGAGAGAGGGAGAGCTTTTCTCTCCCACATGTCATCCTCAGTGCATGAGCCTTGATAAAAATCAGATTGTGACAATGTGCTAACTGCTAAATGTATGAATGACCCATCACTTAATTTGATTTTTCACCCAAAATACAAATATCCAGCAATCTGTCTTGCTCCTTCATGAGCCAAGTGAAAATGAAAGGATGGATCATGTTCAGTATTTGGATATTTAGGAAATTAGTACCTCATGTACATGGAGATTACACAAAGTATAGTAAAGTGATGTACAGATAAACTAAAGTCAGTTTAAAATTCAAAAATTATGCATAAATTATAGTTTGCCATGGTTAAAACCATGAATTTTGTGGATTTGTTTTTGGTGATGGTACACTCATTCTCCTTTCAAACCCAGACACAAAGGAATTGTATTTTTTTCATCTCCTCCTTTTCCAAAAAATGTCATAGACTTAAACTATCAATACTTTTTGTCCCAACAGTAATAAAAATAATGACAGCAATGTAGGTCATTCATTTGCTTTCTTTCCTTTCCCCATCTGAACACTGCATTAGTGAAACTTAAGAAAACTTCAGAGAGTTGGATTAGATTAAAAACTGCCACCTTCAAAGACCTTTATGTTTGCAAATATTTTAGAGGGTTATGAAATATGTCATCATAAAAGCACATGCATTTGACATGTGTTAGAAAAAGCACAAGAGGGACACTATACTTGGGGAACAAGTAATGATTACTGCCCATTGTCAGTAATAATTGTCAAACCCAAGTCACTTGTGGTAAGGCTCACTAGGCCAGCCTTCATTAAAGTGATACTTTCAAAAAGTAATTCTCTGAAGTCAGTAGAGCAGCCATCAATCCACATTTGTAAACATTACATTTTTACCAGTTCCATACAAATATATATAACCTACACTAGATTCATAAAATACAACCATAGCACACATCCTTTTTAGAATACACACAAGGTATGCTCTGTTCAATAACAACAGAATGAAATGTAATCTGACATAATAAAAAATGACATTGATTTATTGAAAATTTGTCCCCACCTTACTGTTGAATACTAACTACAAACAAGAGTGACTTCATCACTAAGCAAGTATAGGTAAGTAACCTTAGGTAGAAGGTGTTGATGCATAGCTATCATATTTATTTGAGTCTAACACTGACTTTTTTTTGGATAATTTTCATTGATAAAATTGAGGTGTGCATTAGATACAATGGTATGTTAGAATCATGCACCTAAACCCATCTGCTCTATTGGACAAGAGATCCCAGCTAGGGACAGACAAGGGAGCAGCTGAGATGGAAAGGCAGGTGAGTAACTGATGGTAACTACAAAAGGGTTAGTGGGGAAGGCCAGATGCAGTGGGCTAGGCTTCCCACCAGCATTTTTGTGACCACTACCAGCTTCACAACAGGCCTGACAGAGGGGCATCGCTTTCCACCAAACTTTTCATGGCAACAACCACCTTGCATTCCATTCAAAAGCCAATCCTTTTTTTGTTTTCTTTTCTTTTCTTTTCTTTCTTTCTTTCTTTCTTTTTTGTAATGCACACCTTCAAAACTGAGGTGCACATTATATTCTATAGTGCATTATACTTGATGCATTATAGGTAAAGGTAAAGGTTTCCCCTGACGTTAAGTCCAGTCATGTCTGACTCTGGGGGTTGATGCTCATCTCCATTTCTAAGCCGAAGAGCCAGCGTTGTCCATAGACACCTCCAAGGTCTGCATGGAGTGCCGTTACCTTCCCGCCAGAGAGGTACCTATTGATCTAATCACATTGGCATGTTTTCGAACTGCTAGGTTGGCAGAAGCTGGAGCTAACAGCGGCCGCTCACGCTGCTCCCGGGGTTTGAACCTGGGACCTTTCGGTCTGCAAGTTCAGCAGCTCAATGCTTTAACACATTTCACCACCGGGGTTCCATGCATTATACTTGATGCATTTTACTATGGTGGATTATACTTAAAAATGGAATTTGCTATTAACAAACTGTATTCTCTATGACTAAACAACTGCCTCTTCCCCAATGAAGAACATATCTCTTCAGGGACTCACTCCTAGAGACTGTCTGATACCCTTCATACTCAGCTAACCAACCACAGCAGGGCCATTTTATCTGTTCCATTTCTTGTTTTATTTTGTCTTCCCTGATTCATAATTTTCACATTCCATGTTCATATAATATATGTTGTGCAACCTTGGACATTCCTTTCACTTCTGAGCACACCAACAACCTAAGTATCCTTTCTGTTTGAGTCCTATTGTGTCATTAGCCATAGTACCATTCTTTGTTGTCCTCTGCTGTATGCCATAGCTCACTGGTTGGCATTCAACCTGTGAGTTTAATCTCTACCTGATTCTGTCTCAAAATTCTTTCTGTTTTGACATAATGTTTTGTTTCTATTTGGATTGTCTCATCATATAAATGTCATGGTAAACTACATTCAAAAGGGGTTTGCCGTGCCTCGTTCTGCACATTACTAAGTGTTAGCTATGGCACCACTGCCATTTTTTCTGAAAGTGCCAATATTACCCCCATTCCCAATAATTCTGATGCCCAGGAGCTGTTTGGCACATTTTGGTTTGGCTCCTCAACAAATGTCCTTCTAATACAGGAGACCCTATCAGGAGCTCTTCTACCTTCAGCATAGTCTCTTCTTTCACCGGAGCATGCAATTGCAACATTGGAGAATAGTAGCACTATTGCAGTGCTCACTTCTTCACTAAAATTATGGAAAGAATTGGAGAGTTCACAAAGTCAAATGCAGAATGGGGAAAAAAGTGACAGATCTGACCTTTCAGGCAAAGGCTTTTGAGTGCTTAGTTTTTAAACATCTCAATCTCTGTGTATTCAACCATATTTGTGGTGCTGAATTAAAGTTGCTACCTCTCCCTCTGTCACCATCTCTCTATTTCCTGGCAGATTTCTCATCAACATGACAAGCAGGTATGCTCTCTGGACTAGGAACAGCTGTAGCTATTGAATATGTCCAGTGTGAATGACTGATGAGATTGTTTTTGATAAGAAGTGTTTAAAATTTTACCCATTTCTTCATATAGACAGCAAAAAGAACATTGGATATAGATAAAGCGAAATGTAAGTAAAAGCAAGACAGACATCCCTACTTCTGAATAAGAGTATGAGCCAAGATGTTGATGTTATTGTTGTGTGCCTTGAAGTCATTTTCATTTATGTTGACCCAAAGTCAAGCCTACCACTGGGTTCTCTTGACAATGTTTGCTCAAGGATGGGGTTTTTCCTTCAAGGCTGTCAGACTGTGTGAATTGCCCAAGGCTACCAGCAGGTGTGTATGCCCAAGTAGAAATTTCAACCTTTGTCTTCCAGATTTGTAGACCAACAGTTAAACCAGGATTGCCATGATGACCCAGAATGACCCAAATTAAATCCAATCTTATTTTCTGTCCCTGGATTTATACATACAACTATTCATGTTTCCTATGATTATCTAAATCAAAATATGTATATCTATACATTTGAAAACAAAGGTTCCTAAACGACTTGATTGAACTGGATCAAACTTGGAATGTGTGCCCTTCTTAGTCTAACTCAAAATACTGGTGGGATTTTTTTGGAGATGGGATGGATGGAATAAATTGACAGAGGAGGATGGAAGTTGCAGTACACCTATATTTGGAGGGATGTGTGAATCTTACCAGTGATTGACCTGGAACAAAGGTGGCACACATACCCATCATGGCCAACTTGATGGGATTTGGGAGGAATGACAGAGGAAGATGGGAGTTGTCAACCACCCACATCTGAAAGCCATGTTATTCTTACCCATGACTGGGAGTGCAGCTCTCCTTCAAACCAGTCAGATAGCTCAGCCTACATTTCTGAATGCATTTCTCAAAATCCTCATCCCTTTGCTAGGCATACTGGAGATGATGGGTGTTGTACCTCAAGAAGAAGCCTAAACCATCTGATAGGAGAACAGCCACAAGTTACAGCCTAGCCAGATCTGGGGCTGATAATAGTTGAAGCCTGGGAAAATCCGGGGCTTATGGGACGTGCAACATTGATGGGAATTGTACTTGTCCAGATATGGGGCTGATCAATGTTGCAGTCAGTCAAATCTGGGGCTGATGGGGATTCCAGCATGACCAGGTCTTCGGCAGATAGAAGCTCCAGATGTGAGGCATATGAGCCCCTTTCCACATGACTGAATAAAATCCCTCATTATTTGCTTTGAACTGGAATATATAGCAGTGTGGACTCAAATAACCCAGTTCAAAACAGATATTGTGGGATTTTCTGCCTTGATAATCTGGGTCATATGGCTGTGTGGAAGGGCCAACAGAATCAACTGCCTTAAGGAAGTAAAGCAATGCCATGGAAACCTAAAATACCAGGATGGTCAGGACATGAGAGAGAGAGAGAAAAAGGACAGTGTTGTGCTTCAGCATCTTTTATCAAGTGAGTGGCACAGAGTACCATGTCTACCAATTTGATAAGACAAACAAGAAAAAAGCAACTTTTTAAAGACAAAATGCTAACAATTGCTGTAAAGACAGACTTATCTGTGGCCTTCTTTTCTCTCTCTTCTGCTCAATCATTCATGCTCAATAAGGTATTCTGGAGGCAGCTGCTCTTGACCTTGTATGTTGTGGGCAGACAAACATCACTATAGAAGGATTGGCTGGAATACAATTCCATTACCAGTTCAAGCTTTATTTATTGCATTGTTTACTATACACATCCTCCTACAACCCTACATCAAAAATCTGTGTTTCTCCAGACCTCATTCACCATTATCCCAATGCATCAACTGAGGCATTGGGAGTATAAGGAAGAATGAGAGTTCCTGGGTGGACTTAAAATGGCCTTTGTTATATAATGATATAGTACAATATAGTAATTAATGCTTATATTGTGCTATGCTAATAATATATTGTATGTTCATTTGATTTGTAAGCTGCTCTGAGTCCCCTTTGGGGTGAGAAGAGCGGGATATAAATGTAGTAAATAAATAAATAAATAAATGATAAAAAGCCTCACTGTGATTGATTTGTAAAGTAACTTATTTGATTTATTCGTTTAATTTATATATTTTACCAATATTGGCACTGAAAAACCAATTGAAACAAAATACCCAGAACATTATAGTAGTGTTAGAAAAGTGAGACACTAACATTGTCAGAACTGGAGCAGTGAGGCCCCTTCTACACTGCCATATAATTCAGATTATCAAATCAGATAACCCTCATTATCTGCTTTGAACTGGGTTATCTTATTCCACACTGCCATATAATCCAGTTCAAAGCAGATAATCTGGATTTTATATGGCAGTAAGGAGTCTGAGATCTGAATTCAAATCATTGCTTGGTTGTACATTTATAACGTGCTTTTGAGTTACTTGCTAGCTCTAATCCAAATTTTTATTACAGTATAATTTCTAAAAATCTAATACAGTAGAGTCTCACTTATCGAACATAAACAGGCCAGCATAATGTTGGATAAGCGAATATGTTGGATAATAAGGAGGGATTAAAGAAATGCCTATTAAACATCAAATTAGGTTATGATTTTACAAATTAAACACCAAAACATCATGTTATACAACAAATTTGACAGAAAAAGTAGTTCAATACGCAGTAATGCTATGTAGTAATTACTGTATTTACGAATTTAGCACCAAAATATCACAATGTAACATTGAAAACATTGACTACAAAAATGCATTGGATAATCCAGAATGTTGGATAAGCGAGTGTTGGATAAGTGAGACTCTACTGTATCCTCAGCAAACATTTATTTGTCCCAATAAACTTCTATCTATCTGTCACCTAACTATCTAGCTATTCATCCTCTTTTGAGGTCTTCTTTCCTCTTGCTGACACCCAGCTCACTCCCAGGAAGTTTGTGCATGATAAAATGGAACTAAGAATTTTCTGGAAACTTAGTTAAGGTGAATGATATTGTCGTGGCAAATCTGTTGCAGCAAAAATGAAAGAGTCTATTATAGTTTAAAGACATTTTAGTAGCATATTGATATTTAACCCTGCTTTGCCTTAGCATTGCATTTTGTGCATTATTGAAAGGTAGCTGTATAAAAACATCCACTTTTTGGAAATAGACTAGGCTTCCCCTTAATGACAACCTTTAGCTTGGGAATAGTGAAAAGTAGTAGCAGGTTCATTTTGTCCAAAACAACAGGTCAACATTTTACACATCACAGCTCTGTTTCCAGTAAGAATAAAGGTTTGCCTTTAAAAACAAAAACTGAGAACTTTGAATCTTACTCAGAGAGATATCCAAATGGTGCTAAGTATGTTGCTAAGAATATGAGTAAAACCCAGCTAACCAGGTCATACAATAATCCTAGCAACATTCACCTCTCGAATCAGTCCAATTTTCATTGTAGACTTCTGCTATAGGCACAGAAATTACCAATCACCTGAGAATAAGCTTGTGTTTCTAACTGCTGAAATACTGAAATGTTAGCACTTTTACTGACAGACCATTATTCTTGGGGAAAATAGAAAGCTAAATTAGAATTTTCTATCTAAATTTTAAGGGAGAAAGGCTTTATCTTCCAGTTCTGTCTTAAGACACACTAGTCAGTTCACAAGATAAGCCTATAAAAGTCTACTGGAAGGGAAATACAGAATGGAAAAGGCATTTGTTTTTGTTTTTTCTGTCACAAAGAGCAAAATGATGCTTTCCTTCATTTCATGTAAAGAAGTGACTGAAATGGACCTCAGTGCAATAGTGGTGGTAAGATACAATCCTCTAAACCCGACCAGTTTGCAGAATAAGGTCAAGAGCATAGCTCTGTCCAAGACAAGAAAAAGACCAGGGGAGGTGGAAGTCATGTCAGGGCTGCATTGATGCCACCTAGAATTGCCAAAAAAAGCCAGTGTGATTCTAGACAGCATCAATAGGAGTATTTTGGACTTTACAATTCCTAACAACCGGGATTTCAGTCCAAAACACCTGGTTGACCAAAGTTTGGTAACAACTGATCTAAATAGAGAGAAATCATAGTCCCATTAGATCATAGTAATTGGGTAATAACATCAGCTCTGACCAGTATACATGCACATTAGAAGGTCTAAACATGAATTAGCATACAGCAAGGGTCCTCAAACTAAGGCCCGTGGGCCGGATGCGGCCGTCCAAGGTCATTTATCTGACCCCCGCCCTCTGTTTTACACTTAGGTTCGCCTTAAGTCTGAAATGACTTGAAGGCACACAACAACAACAATCCTAATTAACTTGGCCCACACTTCCCATTGAAATCCTGGTAGGTTTATGTGGGTTAAAATTGTTCTTGGGGTTGTTGTATATTTTCCGGACTGTATGGCCATACAACATACAACATAAAACATACAACAACCCTGTGATCCCGGCCATGAATAAGAAAAAATTGTTCTTATATTTAAATATTGTATTTGTGCTTTCGTGTTGCGGATTGTAGATGGTAAACGGAAGCTCTTACGTGTGCCCGTGAGCCCAGAGTCACCCTGCAGAACAATGATGCACCACTCAGATTTGCAGAACAAATAATACAGAAACTTTACTAATTCCAAGAGATCAAAAGGACAATGGTATTCACAATGGTCCCTCTGATTGCTTACAGAAATCCAGCAGTCATAAACAGTCATTTTTCAGTCCATAAATCTGCTTCAGTGAAGAATACAGTCCTGGTTCTTCATCCTCTTTTCCCAGCAGCAAACAAGGCCTCAGAAATAGCAAGGACTCTCTGAGTACAGAGCCATCTTCCCCAGACAGTACTCAGTCAGCACACAGACTAACACTGAACAAAAACCTGTTCAAACTGGTTCTCCAGCAGAACAGAAACAGTTTCAAATCAAATTCCCAGGTCTTTGCAGGCCCAGCCAACCCACGTCATGCACTTCATTTTCCAGTTAACACACAAATATAGCACAGTGCCTTTGCAAACCATAACATTTTGTTGGCTTTTTTTTTTTTTGCACTACAAATAAGACATATGCAGTGTGCATAGGAATTTGTTTGTATTTGTTATAGTCCGGCCCCCCCAACACAGGGACCATGGACTGGCCCTCTGCTTAAAAAGTTTGAGGACCCCTGGCATACCCTGGCTTTGGTACAGTACATGTAAACTGGGATTACAAAAATGTTTTTTGTTTCTGTTTTTTATTGTATCTAACTACAGGGATTATATATATATATATATATATATATATATATATATATCTTCTGAAACTCTGCACAAAGAATTTATAGACAATAATTTTGGTGTCATCCCTTCTGATGGTATCCCCCTTGTGTGGTTCACCCCACTGTATGCCTCCAGTGACACCTGTTTCCACCTAAGTCACATTCCTCTGCTTAGAGGTAGAATCAGCCTTGTGTAACTTTAATGCCTCAATAAATGAAAATAGAATTGCAGCTTAGACACAGAATTCATCAACTTAATAATATATGAAATAATATTGCTAAACATCTAATTTTAAAAATCATTAATGTTTTTCTCCCTCTTCTTCCTTTTCCTCCTCTTCTTCATTTCTAAACCTAAGTTTTCCTTTTTGAATCTACACATGGCCTTAAAGGTTAAGAAACATAAGAAGAAGAGAAACCTAATCTGGAAATAAATATTGCTGACAGAAAAAATGCATTTATGAGAGACTCCCACAAGGTGTCTGGATTTAAGGGATAAAACTCCCACCTGTTTATGACATAGCGACAGGAGCTCCAATTTAAATGGCTTATTTGTGGAACATCTTACATGTGCATCAAATAAGATAGATTTAATCAGAGCCCCCACTGCAACATTTCATATGTACTGCTGACTCCTCTACATTCTCTTCAGTGCTTTCTGGAGTAGGAAAAACAGCCTGGGGATGTAATTGTCCTCTAAGCTTCTCCAAATATCTCTGCTTCTGCTGATGATTTTCTCTGAAATAAACTTTGCTGGGAGGTGGTTTAGGTAGTTTTCTGGCATGTACTGGAGGAAAGTTCATCTGGGGAAAATTGAGTTCCCAACTGTGATTCTATGAAGGAACACCACAAACTCAAATTACTACTTTAAAAGGAGCAGCTTCAATTTTTCACACAAAAGTTTTTGGCATAGGTGATAACATTATTCATTTTCTGGTTGAATAGACAGGCAAATGATAACTTGATTGCACCTTTTCTTTTCTTTCTTGACAGTGATGCAGCCACAAACTTAGCCATTTTGAAATAAAGTTTTATGATTGCAAGGCTTCAGGTAAGTCATGTCGTGTTTGGAAGAGACGGCCATTAATACTCTGTGGTTCCATTTTCAGCTGCTTTTTCAATGCCCCAATTTCTCACTCCTCCACCCCACTTTCCTCTTTCTCTTCCTTCAGTTGGTGAAAACTAAGTTCACTTAAAAAAAAACAAAGATTGCATTTAGTTAAACCAGTGAGAAAAGAAAAAAAGAAGGTAGTAATGTCTTGCCTGGCTCAGAAGTCTTAGACAAAAGCACACTGCTACAGCCCCTTCCAGATGGTCCATTCTTCTTGGTTAACAACTTTTGCTATGTTGACCATAATCTAATTTTGCTTGGCCACAAATGTCACAGCTTTCCTGTCTAAAAATGTTGAGTAAAAGGTAAAGGTAAAGGTTTCCCCTGAGGTTAAGTCCAGAGCCGGTCCAACAATGAGGCGAATTAAGCAGTCGCTTCGGGCGCCAAACATACGGGGGCGCAGTCAAGACTGCTTTTTCTGTTGATTTGTTGTAAAACATGATGTTTTTGGTGTTTAATTTGTAAAATCTTAATGTAATTTGATGTTTAATCAGCTTTTCCTTAATCCCTCCTTATTATCCAACATTTTCGCTTATCCAACGCTTTTATTTTTCAGGAGCTCAAATGTGAACATTCATAAAGAGACATTAAATATGTGACTAAAGTGAACAGAATTCCTGACATTTGATTAAAGCTCCCTATGGAACATGATTATATATAAAAATACCTTTTTCAACAGGAAACATACCCTTCTATTACTAAATACCACTTAGATGGGATAAGGCAGCTATAAACAGGATTGTTAACATTTAATCAAGGATTCAAATGACCATGTTCTCATGTGGCATGCTCTTTGCAAAAATGAGAAGAATGTAGCACTGAATTCTCAAGGCAACATTTTCCAAACAGCTGCCAGGAATGTCAAGTTAAGTAAGTATGGTGGAACCATTCGGAAGTCCTACACAATAGAAGTCAGGTGAAGTTCAATGTATTTTAACCCTTATCCTAGAAGATGAAATATTTTACTATTTCAGTGCCATGTTTTGTGAGAGATTATGTCACACAGAACTAGATCTACAAGGGCCCCTTCTACCTGCAATATAAAATCCAGATTATTTACTTTGATAATCTGGATTATATGGCAATGTAGAACGGGCTGAGATCAGAATTTTACAATGTTGTCACCTTAAAAGTTTTAAAATGTGTATGCAAGTTTCAACTACCTGTCAAGGTTTATTTACTTATTTTAAAGGACAAAATCCAGTTGGGGCAAAACTGTTCCAACAAACCAATTGTGATCTGCCACTCTGGTGTGTTTTTTGTCCCACACAATGTGATGTATGTGGTACAAATAAACTAAAATAATGAGGTGGGAGGTTAAAAATAATGCAGAGAAGCTGGTATAATGATTTGGATGAGAGACAACTCCTTGCAGACTGCTCAAAGGAAGGACGCAAGTGTACATTGATCTTATCTAGGAACAACTCAGGTGAGGCACTGACATTATGGGAAAGAAAGAAAAGGGAACCTATTGCTGGCATCTACAGAGAACTCACTTCAGGGAATGCAGAATGCAACAAAGAAGCCATGCTAGAAATCTTAAACTGTTTCTCAAAGAATCTGTTGCTTACAGCATAATCCATAAAATAAACATTAACAAATAGAGACACATGACATGGAAGCTGAACATAGAATGACAGGAACCCAACCAAAGAAAGTGTGAAAACCTTTGATACTAAAGGCACTGACCTTCTACTTTTGTGTAGGTGTAGCATCAGCAACATGAAACCCTGAGGAAATCCAGAGCACCAATAAGTCTAGAAATATTTTATGCACTCAGAAAGTGCCTGGTGAAAATTTATGTACTCAGAAAATACCAAAGGTACATGAACAGGAAAGTGAGTGACTGATGAAATGACTGCTTTGAGGGAATATGTGAATTGTGTATATTGAGCAGCTCTGAACATGGCACACACCAGAGATGGCTCTAAACACCGATGACCAGCTTGTTGAGTTCAGAAATAAGGTAGAAATATGTAGTCATTAGGAATGTGCAATCCAGGAAAAAAATGGTTCAATACTCGCTTCGAAAGTAGGGGGTTCTGGCACTTGGTTTCTAAAGTCATTTCCAAATTTTGAAGCAAAAAAAAAAAATCAAAACTTTCTGAAACTTCCGAATCTTCATATGTACCTTGTTAATGGCGGATGCATATGCACATGAAGGGAAACACTATCAATGGGGAAACTTGAGGGGCTTCTCTCTTCCTCATCTTTTGGGCTATCCTAGTGAAAATTGTTACAGTGGTAGAACACATTTACAACTGTTAGCTCACAAAATCTAAGAATGTTTGAGTTATCCTCAGATTTTTGGCAAATTTACAAAGTTTTTATAAAAACATATTTAATAATAACAAAAATCTGTTCCTGGGTTGGAAGTGTTATTTCCTGTTTTGTTGCATTGTATTTACTTTGAAAGTCATTCTTCTACTTCAGAAACTATGTTTTTGTGGCTGAAACTTTGTTAAATTGGTGGAGAAAGACTCAACAAACCATAATGTGCTATTTTCTATAGGACGATGTCCCTTGAGCAAAGACAAAGTTTTGGCAGTGTAATCAAGTTTTGCCATGTTTTTTATGCCAATTAGGAAATGACATTTATCAATCAGGAACAGAAATCATAGCACAGCATCAAATCACTCCTGACAGATGGCCATCAGCCTCTGAATAAGGAAATCTCTTCCTGGTTTGAAAGTGTTATTTCCTGTTTCATTAAGTTTTCTGGGGCTGAAAGTGTGTGACTTGCCCAAGATCACCCTGTGGGTTTCCATGGCTGAGTGGGGAATCAAGCCATAATTGTAGTCCAACTTTCAAACCAGTACACTACATCACGCTGTCTCAAAATATCCCAGTGCTAGCCAGGAGATGCCCCCATGCTATATCTAGGAGTGAAATGGGCTCCTGGAGCGTTTCACTCCTGGATATAGCATCAAAAAGGAGAAGGAAGAGAAGGGGCCGTTTTGTAAGAGTGTGCCTCTCTGTGCGCAAAACGGAGTGAGGAATGGGTGGAAGGAAAAGAGGGAAGAAAGGGTGCCCTGTTTGCTGCTGCTTCTATAACCAACCCGGGGCCGATTCCCTGCTCTCGGAGGGCTCTCTCCTTGTCCAGCTCCCTCTGCAGCCTATCTTCCTGGGCTTCAGAGGTGTTGGCTTGCTCCTGAAGGCTCTGGGTCTTTTGGTGCATTGCCTCCAAGGATCTCCGTCCCACTGCCATTGAGGAGGGAAGGAAGGAAGGAAGGAAGGAAGGAAGGAAGGAAGGAAGGAAGGAAGGAAGGAAGGAAGGAAGGAAGGGAGGGAGGGAGGGAGGGAGGAGGAGAAAAAGGAGAGGAAGGCGGCTGCGGCTCCCTCTTCCTCAGCCGAGGAAGGCAAAGGAGAAGGAGAGAAAGCTGGTGCTTGATTCAGATTGAGCTGCTGCAGGAGTGAGAAGAAGGAGGAGAATCCAGATTGGGAGCTGCAGGGGTTTTTTTTTTTTTGGCAAAGCTTTGGAGAACTTTGTGCAAAAGAGGGAGAGAGAAAGGGTAGCCAAGGCTTCCTTCCTCTCTTTTTTCTCCTCCTCCTCCTCCTCCTCCTCCTCCTCCTTCCTTCCTTCCTTCCTTCCTTCCTTCCTTCCTTCCTTCCTTTTTGATGCTTCCTTCCAGGGCACCCTTTCCTCCCTCTTTTCATTCCACCCATTCCTCACTCTACGTTTTGCACACACTTTTGCAAAATTGCCCCTTCTCTTCCTCCTACTTTTCAATGCTATATCCAGGAGTGAAAACGCTCCAGGCTTGGCTTGGTTTCTTTGCCTGATGCAGGAGATTGCTTGAAAACGCTTTTATCAGAAGGTATTCCGAAGGTATTCTGAGGATGGGCTCCCATGCTTTGAATTAGAAGGTTAATTCGGAAGCGCCAAACTATCTTAAAACCCCGTTCGAATGTATTACGATTAATGAATTTATTACGATTAACGATAATTCCAATTAATTCACCCATGCCTAGTAGTCATGCTGTGATGCAAAGACATCATATATGTTAATGTGGGATTTGTGTATTGATAGTGTTTAAATGCAATTTGTGTCTTGCCTGTATTGCATACTGATTGCATCATCCAGAGTGTACTATAGTCTGGAAAGAGTTAATTGCTGAGAAGCTGCGATGACCTTGATGTGTGGCTGGAGCTGGGGAGTGTCCAGACACAAGTTTGTGCATTGCTGATTGCATCAGTTCTGTTCTTTTCTGAGTCGGGTGCTGTCTGCCTAGAGTGAGAGTCAAGTCCTGTGTTCGTCTGCAAGTCTGTTTGTCTTGATTACTGCTAAAGTCAGTAAAACTTGTATATAGTTTTACCAAAGTCTCTGGGTGTCACTTCGTTCTGCGTTCCACTGATTCCATCCAACTACTGCTGTGCTGCAAATTACTCTGACAATATCCTCTGAAGAGGGACATTTTGTAGAGGTAGGTGTACGAAACCCAGATTGGCTATAGTGCTGTGATATTTTTTAAGCCATATTTCCATATTTCCATATTGAATGGAATATACTGGACTTTTTCTAAAAGCTAACTTTTCTAAAAGTAGCAGAAGTTCTGCTAAGTAGAAATCTAACTTGTACCATGGCATCTATCAACACACAAAACTACACATCCTCCATTGTTACTAGAGGTGTGTAGTTCAGCCAAAAGTTATGCCATTTTGGGTTCCATTGTCAGGTGCCCCCTCATTCTGTTTATTGAGAGGTTACTTTAATGGGGAGGGGTTTTGACATTTTCATTCTGCAAAGATTAAAAGCTCAATCCTCAGCCATTTCAAGGCCTATTTGCATGAAACTACCTCAGTTTTAGACCCCCATTTACAACTGCAGGCCTGCTAAGTTTCAGAGTAATTCACCAATCTACTGATTTTTTTAGAATTATTTCAAGTTTTAACCATAACATTTTTTAAAATAAAATAAACCGCAAAAGAGGGTTCTGAGAATTGTAGTCATTTGTTATGTCCATTCTCAGCCAATCAGAGCATGGACACCACCATACTTTTTATTGGCTGAGAAACAGAGAGAGAGAGAGAGAGAGAGAGAGAGAGAGAGAGAGAGAGAGAGAGAAACTTCAACTCCCATCATGCTCTGAGAGGAACTTTCAATGCCTGCCCTGCGCATGTGTTGCTGGGAAAGTGAGTTCCCAGAGCCCTTTCTGGAGGAGGAGGGAATTTTCCAAGAAGAAATGAAGGACACCTTCTGCCGGGAAACACAGCAGATCCCTGCTTCAGGTATATTGTACTCCTTCCTCTCCAGAACCGAAAAAATCTGTCTCTATTAATCTGTTTTGCTGGGCTTTTCATCTCCCTCCTCCCCGTTCTGTTTTCAGATATTATATGAAACGGTCCACTGAGAACTACAAATCCTTTTCAATCAAACTGATTCGGGCCCAAGCCTAATTGTTATTACTGCAGTAGTACAGCAATTCCAAATAGTGTAGATAGTGTAGTATAAGTGGGAACTTTGCTTGCAAGAATGATTTCATTATCGAAAGTACATATAGTTTTCAGCACAGCAACTGCCCATCCACTGCAGGACATTTGTTTTAGTGGGCATATTTAATTTTTTAAATAATTAACAAAGAAATTGTCCCATACAATATCATATCCTAACATTGTGCTTTGGGGTTCATGTTTTATACCTTATTGAGGTACATAAGTTATTGATGGGTTTTTTGCTCGTTTTCCATTGAAAAGAACAGCGATAGCATTTTAGGACACAAGAATTATGTTGATTACCTTTGTTTACAGAAAAGGATGACTATTAGCTGCTCAAAATAAATTGTTACCATGTTTGAACATGAATATGGGTATTGGAATATTGTCAAAAGTCATTCTCATTTTGTATGTTATGAATCTGGATTTTCAGTTAGATCAGAAATATCCCCTTAAACCACTCAGTGCAACTTTTAAAATCCATCTGGATCAGGCTTGAAATAAATAAATGAGGACTTCAGAGCCAGTAAGGTACTGTATAATACAATGTTAATTATTTAGTTATTTATTCAACAGTTACATCCTCAGGTATGAGGGGGATATTGATTTGGCTTAATTGACCATTAGATAGAGGACATTGTGCAGAGAGAAATCAAAGGGTCGATGAAAGCCAAGAGCAGTTGGAGAGCTGCCCGAGCCACGTGTGCATGTTCTGGCAAATGCGACAAGACAGCTTTTCTCAAGTCTTTAATTTCTATATTCACAAACATGCCCAGAATAATTGTGCATTTCTGTATTACAACATGAGCTATCTATGCACATCTGCTTAATGGTTAGCCGTTTAGAAAAGATGGCAGTAAAATGATTGTCTCTCTCCTCTACTACTTTCTAGATTAAATGAGTTTACACTGATCAGTCATATGTAACTGGGCAGCAGATAAAATACAAAAAAAAAGATTAATTTTGTCATCTAAACAATATGTATGCATATCCAAAACTCAGTAATACAATCAGTAGATGCAAGAGACAAATGACTGTTTCTTAGATTCAGACCTTGTTCCAATTTAGTTGGCAATTTAGCTATATTACAGCTTCTGTACACAGAACTTTGCCACACAATATGGGTTTCAAGAGTCACTGTTGTATAATTTGAAAAAAAAAGTTGTTTCTGTTAGATGTATTCAAGCTGTTTGAAGCTTAGGGCAACCTTAGATGAATATATCATGGAGTTTTCATGTGAGTGGCTCTGTGGTTCTGACAGGTCCAAAACCATTGTGCTCCCCTTACATCTGAAGCCATGAGATTGTGGTTAGGACCATTCCCCTTGGTTTCTCAGTTAACATACCATATCAGCAGAACTGGGCAGTACAGCAATCTGAGCAACCCCACCCCCCCACCACACACACACACACACACACACACACACACACACACACACATTTCAGAAGGTGTATACAGTGGTTCTCAATCTGTGGGCCCCAGGTGTTTTGGCCTACAACTCCCAGAAATCCCAGCCAGTTTACCAGCTGTTAGGATTTCAGGGAGTTGAAGACCAAAACATCTGGGGCCCCACTGGTTGAGAACAACTGGTGTATAGGGCAGATCAGGTTAATTCCTGGATAGGAGAGTTCTACAGATTACCAGGTAACTTCCAGCTAGATAGGGAAATAGTCCTGAGTATAGAACTAGAAAGGTGCTCCTAATCACATTTGACAGCATTGGGTCAGAAGTACCTGCTGTCCGCCTCAGTTTCCCATTTCCCTATAATATTGCAAAGACAGAGAAGATCTCTGTTTGAACTTCCACCTCTTACGCTAAGTATGAGTGCATGTCTGACGGAGAGGGTGATGAAATTGAAGGATTTATTTCTTCAAGAGACTGTAGATTTTTTATGTTTGTCACCCAGCCAGTACTTCATTGTTTCATGTGTAGAGCTATGATTCCTCATTATGTTTCTCCTCAAAGGAAGCAACAAGTAATTTTAGCAATGTTCTTCCTACTATGAGAAAATCTGCTAAAACCATGCAGAAAACAAATCCTGTTCTCAATACAGGACTTATTCTGTGCAAAATGTGCACATTTTTTGCACAAAATAATATTATGCATAGAAATAATTATAAAAGTTGCTTCTTATACAGAAAATGTTGTTTTCTATTCTAATGAACCAGGTGTGAAACTGATTTTTTTCAGTCCAGGATTCTTCTCATTTCTTTACACTAAGAAACACATTTTCAACCATTCAAAAATATTTTCAATGATTTTCAACCCTACCCATGTGGTCAAACAACGTAGTTCTAAACAATGAATGTTGGTATTTTTTAAAAAACTTCTTTTCTGTATTAAATGTCCAATATTTCCCATGAATTGTAAGGTTCTATCTTGGTCTTGGCCCACAAAGCTCAATATCTATCTGCCATACCTCTTTTCATGACTGTGCAATATCATGTTTCCAACTTCTGTCTTTGTCTCCTCAGTTTCTTTTTAAAAATCAAGCATTGTATTTTGGTCAATCTGGGCATGATATCCCAGAAATTTCTTAATTTTGTCTTATTAATAAATATCATCATATTTCTGTATTCCTTAATTAACACAGGATAACTCTAACACTGCTTAATACATATGTGGAAGAAGCTAGGTGGTGGGAGAAACAATACTGCTCAGTTCTTAAGCCCAGTGAGCTTAAAATACGCACAACTATCTCTAATTGTAATTATGCCACTGTTGTTGAGATTATACACAGAACCATCAAGGGACAGGGGGAAAGCCCCTTGGTGTTCACAACCTCTATGCTATTAAGCCTTCATTAGACATGCATTGAAGAGCTAGCCTAGCCGTATCCTGCTGAGGCGGCAGAGCATTTCAAACTGCCTCAAGCACCAACTCCAGTGAAGCTGATGAAACTATAAGGTAACATTTAAACGAGAACACTCCCTCACAATGGTCTCTTTTACTGCAGGGTTCAGGACTTCTTACAAAACAAACACACATTTCTGAGTTAGTGGGGTGGGGGTTTGCTGCAGAAAAGGCATAAGTATTCAGAAGACTGGAATATGATCTGACAGGCAAATAATGTGAAGGAACCAGATTGAGGAACTGAAGTATGCTTATTTTCCACCTTTTGGGGTGATACATTCTAGAGACATCTAAGGATGTGCTCTGAGAAATTTCTATCTATATTCCTATGACTTTAAATTTGGGTCATATCAGGAGAATTCCTTTACCTTACTGGGTCAAATTGTGGTACAACCATCCACACAATGGTATGCTTCCACTTCTGATACCCATCTAGATCATTTTATGTATCACAACTTGAAGACAAATCTCTCCCAATATAGTGTTGGTGTATAAAATGAGATTCCTTTTCTTCTTCATAAACATTTTGGTCCATTTGGATAAACATTGATTACATACGAAGAATCCAAAACATGCCCAATAATTAAAGTCTAAAGACAAAAAACAATGTTCCCTCACTTATTGCAGGTTTTACATTCCAAAACTACCCGTGATAAGTGAAAATCCGTGAAATAGGGACACTGTATTTGTGTTGTTTACAATCTCACTGGCAAGTAGAGTCTCTGTCCCCTCCTTGTCTCTCAAGAACGTGCATGTGCGCTCCTGTCTCTGGTGCTACTGCCTTGTGAGGCAAAAACAAAGCTGCTTCAGCCTCCTTTTCTCTCCCTTCAGCTTCTCCTTCCTTCCTTAGGCTACTCCTTAGGAAGGAAGTAGAAAGAAGGAGGGATGGAAGAAGGGAAAAAAGAGGGAGGGGAACATGGAGCCGCCTCCTTCTCCTCTCGCTGCCGTTTGGGCTCCTTCTCTGCCTCGCACCCAACTGAGACCACTACCATTGTAAATCATATTTTTTATGATTTATAATATTATTTTAGTGTTTATTAAAAAATCGCAAAAGAGCGAGTCTGCAAAAAGTGAACCACGAAGTAGTGAGGGATCACTGTAACATAAAGCATTTAAATGAAAATGCACACACTTAAAGGAAAAGGGAAAGGAAAATCTTAGAGAAGTGGTGGTTTAGAATGTATTTGTGGTGAAAAAAACTGAAATACTCAAGATGGGATTCCAGTAAGATAGAGATGGGCAATGTGTAGCCTTCCAGATGTTCTTGCACTGCTATTTTTATCCAGACATAACTATCAGTGAATGATGTGAGTTGAAACTTAGCAAAATATAGAGTGTCACCATTTGTATACCTCAAGAAATAGAAAAGAAATAGCAAGCTTCATATTGCATCCAAATGTGTGCATCTGACCAAAAGTCAAATGTATGAACATTATTTGAAAGCATCGGCAAAGATTAATCTGAATGCCTTAATTTCAGAGAGAGTGCATAGCTCTTTACAACCAAGATATTTTATCAGATTGAATGCCATTCCCTATCTCTTCACTTCCATCTTCTCCCACTGTGGACTTCTGAATAAAAGAATATTGACTGAATTAGAGTCCTGCAGGGAAAAAGTACTAGTGATAGAGATTGTGAGCACATACAATGGTTTGTGAAGCACCCTCCACCATTACTGTTTTTCCACTGGGCTTGAAAGTCTCCAAGGTTGATTTTTCATAGAAAAGCTTTGTCATATGCTTGAAGGTGTTATGCTATTTCCCCTAGGGATGGTAAAATCCAATGGCATTCCAACCTTTCAACTAAGTATTCATTCCCTGTCTTTGCAACTTTAAAGTCCCTCCATGTTAGCAGAAGAACAAAAGGGGGAAAGACGTTAACCAGAGGGAATGCATATATACATTAAACATCAAGATACTGGTCTAGGTCCCCAATCGATAGGAGTTTCAAATAATGTTTTGTTACCGTGTATGTATCATCAGGAACTTCAGTTATGTTCACTTATCCCTTTGAGTATTGTGTTGACACAGACAGTGGGTTGAATGAAGTGTTTGGCTCTCCTTTCTGCACTAGAGTATCATGTGAAATGAATGCAAAGGTAACATAAAAATCAGACAATCTGAAGTAACAGTGCAGCCTTAGAAGGATAGTTACAAAAGAGTAGAAGAGACAGTATTAAAGTGAAGCAGTCTGACATTGAAAGAGTGGCTGAAATTGCTGCTTGCATAGGCATCAACCAAATTGAGAACTATAATTAGCAGCTGCAACATAAATACTAAATATAAATGATAATTTGGGGTTTAGCATCCTCAAAACATTAGGTAGGCACTCAAAAGCTCTGTCTATACAAAGATGATAGACGCACCCTCCTCAGATTGTCACTGATCTCTTACAGACGAGAAAAGAGAAATAAAGAGGAAGATACATGGAGCTAAAGAGCATGCAAGACATTTTTAAAAGGAGCCGAGAAACTACACTTCTGGAGAGGGAATTCCACAGCTCATTATATTTCAGTTTAGTTAAGATTGGATTTATTCATACTTTTATACAAAGGGTGGGGCCGGGCTGTGGCGCAGTCTGGTAAACAGCTGCTGCAATAAATCACTCTGACCATGAGGTCATGAGTTCGAGGCCAGCCCGTGGCCGGGTGAGCACCCGTCAATTAAAAATAAAATATAGCCCCTGCTCGTTGCTGACCTAGCAACCCGAAAGATAGTTGCATCTATCAAGTAGGAAATAAGGTACCACTTATAAAAGTGGGGAGGCAAGTTTAACTAATTTACAACGTTGGAATGAGGAAGTGAGGAAGTGCCATCCGAGTGGATGATGAAGCAGCTGCTCCACCCTGTGGCCAGAATCGAACATCCCCTCAGGAGAAGGTTAAATTGCCTCTGCGTCTGTCTGTCTGTTGTCTCTGTCTCGGTTCGATGTGTTTATGGGCATTGAATGTTTGCCCTATATGTACATAATGTGATCCGCCCTGAGTCCCCTTTGAGGTGAGAAGGGCAGAATATAAATGCTGTAAATAAATAAATAAATGTGTGCTGCATGCAGCTCATTACACCCAAAGATGTGCCCCCAAGCCTTTGCAAATCACTCCCAGTAATCTGGAGATGCTCCTGGGCCTTGAAAGAGTTCTTGCTGTGGTTTGGTATAGACAAGTCGTGATCACTCAGAGCATCAAATGCCTTGCTTTGCCTACTGGTGCTCCCACCCCATCCACTTTCTACTCCATTCCAGTCTCTGCTTCAAGCACTGGTGTTTTAAATGTACTAACCATTAAGAAAAATAAGCACATTCTTAGAGCATCAAGGGAAGAGCACAGAAGTTTTTCACTAATAGGTTTGTCATGGACCACATGGTGCAAAACTGCAAATGGCATAGCTCAGTGGTTCTCAACCTGTGGGTCCCCAGGTGTTTTAGCCTACAACTCCCAGAAATCCCAGCCAGTTTACCAGCTGTTAGGATTTCTGGGAGTTGAAGGCCAAAACATCTGGAGGCCCACAGGTTGAAAACCACTGGCGTAGCTGAACCAAGGTCTGAAAAAAAAGAAGCTCCTACTACAAAAGACTGCAATACAAAAAGAAGGGGAAGACTGTTCAAATATAAATAAATTAGAAGTATAAAAACATTTTTCATTTTGAAAAATGCATTTTATATTATGCTTTATTACTATTTATATTTCCAGTTAGATACGGTATATATGGAGGCACCAAAAACTTTTGAAGTGTTTAGGGCTTCTAAAGGTCTTTGTTTGGCCCTGCCTACAAACCCTTTGTTTTCTCTACTTTGTTTCAGTCCACACTTTCCTTCCTCAGTGTTCCCTCAAACCCCAGTTGATTTTTTTTAAAAAATCATCTCTTTGTGAACTCTTTCTGCTTTCCTTCTCAGTTTATTTTTCACTCTTCTTCATCAACACTCTTTCCATCCTTGGTTGAAATTTCTTCTTCTCTTGTTGTTCCAGTCCCTGCTGTTCTTTGGTGCTTTTTAAAAGTCTTGTGTGAATAAAAAGGCCTGCGAGTAATCAGGAGTATTTCCAGATTGTACCCTACTCATTACTTATCTAGGTGATCTCAGTAATTCCAAAGTTCCTGGTCTCTTATGGTGGAAGATTATCTACCTATTAAACAACTCAGCTGTATTGCTGCCATTGAGGCATGCTCCATTTTGCCTTCCCTTTAAGCTTGGGGCCCCACCAGAAGTAGTTGTGTGTCATTGAATGGTAGCTGGCAGGCTCCATGCTTAAAAGGAAGGCAAAGTGGAGCATGTCGCCAAATTCACCAGTCTGGTGACTTATATTACCCTTTCCAACTCTATGATCCAACAATTCTATGAGGAATCACTTGCAATTTTAAGACAATTATTTCTATTAGCTGCTATAACTGACAGATTTGTCCTTCCATCCCCATGTCTTTGAGTTCCTAACTTTTAAAAGTTTGGGTTTGTATTTCTGCACATTCAGTCATGTTAATGCTGAATTGGGTTGGCTGGTAAATTTAGATTATCCTCTTAGAGCCTCCTCATTCTCTCACAACTTCTCTCTCTCTCCAACCTATTCTGAACATTTTTAAAACCTGGAAGATGCAACATAGCCTTTCCCATACTGAGAATATCAGTAACTCTCAACTTTGTTCAGTGCAGATGGGTTAAAATTTCATTTTGCCTCATTTCTGAATAATTTACAAAATTACAAATTGAGCATATAATGAAGTAGAGTCTTTCCAATCTGAATATAGGAGATGAATGCAAGAGAATACAAATGAGATGGATAGATTTTTCCATCATCCTCTCATTCAGTCCGTTGCCAGACTTAGCAACCATGTATCAGTGGGTTAAATTCTACATCCATCTGATGAAATCATTCTTTTCTGAATTCTTGGTAAAAATATTGCCCTCTGAAATGAACTGCATATGATGCCATTCAGAAAATAATTTGGGAGCAAAAAAAAATAAAAACCCTATTTTTTCTGTACTCTTAGTGATGAAGAAAGGGGCACAAATGAAATCACCCCAAGTCTGTACCATAGTGCTGTGCAAACACAGCAAATAGTGGAACTGTGATATATGGTTTTTTTTTAAAGGCTCAGGAACCAGTCTAGATTAGATCACGGGTTGACTGTAATAAGTGCTTTGTAGGCAACATAAACAGATTGTACATATAGCTATTAAAATGTATTATAATAATGTGACACAGAGCAATCAGGGTGTGTAATTTATAGCAACCTCCTGAACATTTAGGAAATTGTTGTTTATTATATCCATATAAATAATGGCAATTAATTGATTTAACAACTGATATAATATATTTTCCCTCATCAGTTAGTCACTGGAAGATTTCTTATCCTTCTGTGGGCTCTAAGCATTAATTACATACTTGTTCATTGCCACAGCATTTTGCCTCTGCTTTTACTCTGTTTAGCACTTACTATTCAAGATATATTAGTTGTTCACAGATGCAGGCACCCATATCCACTGCTTGAGAAAATTATAGCCACACCAGTCACCCACGCTTAAGGTTGCATCAGCACTTCTGCAATAAAAAACTGCTCCTCTGAGTTTTATAACTCAAGCTCTTTGAAATTTGTTCTGGTCTTTAACTTGGCATTGAAGGTCATGCCCAAGTCAATTTTACTTTATCTTTTTTCAAACCAATTGAGTCTACCATTTTCAGCAGTAAAAAGAAAACTTGTTTTCAGGTCACATTCATTTCCAGTTTGGAACTACTGAATTCACACTGTAGATTACTTTAACCCATATTGCTTTATTCATGGAATCCTACCTGGGACTCTTGGTTCACATCAATTAAAAATATGTCATGGCACATGTCCAACATTCTTGTGAACTAATAGATAGGCTTTTTACCAGCCTTCTCATAAAAACAAGATATGTGCCTAAATACTGTCATTACCAAGACATATGCTCAGATAACTCCAGAATCCATAGTCTTTTGTTCTCAAATGCATAATATTATCTTTTTCAAACATCAATATACTTAGTACCCAAATCCAGCCAAATTATCTTGTTACTGAAGCCACACAAACATATCTTCCCATACATGACAGAAATCACACAAACATATCTTCCCACCCATGGCAGAAAAAAATGTATAATTATAAATCAATATTTAAAAACAGCAAATGTGCTGGCGTTTTTTCATTATGTCAAAATTCAAGAAACAAAACAGCTACCTCTCTCTTTGTCTAATGACAGTTTCAGATTTGGGATTGAGTTTTAAATTCAAAAGACCTTGTTTTAATTAATGTATTTTATGATATATTTTTATGGTGATGTGTTGTAACTGTGTTGTGCCCCACCTTGAACTGTAAGGAGACAGGTAACAAACAAAAATATATTATTGTTGATCCTTCAAATTCCCATGCAGCCTTCTAAGTTTAAACATTGTTCAAAAAGTCACTTTGGTTTAGTCATCAAGTACAGAGATGACAGAGGCAATTCCATCTCTCTCACAAGTGCGCTTATATAATGATATAATATAATGATTCCTTTGCAACATTTAACTTAGCCTTTTTAAGATATGAAAGGTTTTATAAAGGTGAAGAAGAACTCACTTATAGTCCTAGGTAATTTCTTAGCATTGTCTTTGCTAAAGGACTGTTCTGAGGCCCATGCTGGAAATTCATTTTCCACTCTTCTCGCATTAGTGGAAAACAAGTGAGCTTACATTTTAAAAAAAATTGCAAAAGCTGTTACTTTAAAAAGTCAGTACAGTGGGCCATTCAGATCCACAGGCTCTGGGTCCACAATTCAATCATGGTCAATATTATTAAATAGCAGCAATGTGAACACAAACACACTGACATATGGAATTCATGTTACCACCATGTAAAAATATGGGATGTAACTCAACAATTTTTTGTATTTATGCAAATCCAAATCAGTGCCCCTGCAGATGTTGTGGACCCACAATATCTATCTATCTATCTATCTATCTATCTATCTATCTATCTATCTATCTATCTATCTATCTTCTCCTTCTTCCTCCTCCTCCTCTTCTTCTTCTTCTTCTTCTTCTTCTTCTTCTTCTTCTTCTTCTCCTTCTCCTTCTTCTCCTTCTTCTCCCCTTCCCATCATTTTTGGCAATGGGTACCACACACATTTCTGATAAATACATTTTAAAACACTCATTGTTTAAAACAGCACAGTAAAAGATGTTTTCCAGGTGATCAAGGTCAATTATCAAAGGCCTTCCTGAAGAAAAGATTAAAAGGAATACATGTACTTAAGCTTGTCTAAGAAAGAAGCATATTGAAGATTGGGAGGAGGAGAACTGTAAAAGGACGTAGCATGTAGAATCTTGCTTCAAAATAATGGCAATATTACTAATAGTACTATACTAATAATAACAACAGCAATAAAAACAGAGGAATCCTCTGCTACCACAGTTATAAAAATCTTTAAGAAATACTCTAATAAACCTAATTGCCATTTTTGGTTAAAAAAATACAAGGCGACTCACTTTTGAATTTTTCATGCTTAGGCTAATGCTGTAAGAATAGCAAAAGAGCCTCCCTTGCTTTTCTGAATTCCACTGGATTGGAATTGGATTACTGGTGTATCATTGAACCTATCATTGCAGTTACTACCTTCTCAGCAGAGTATTTCTATCAACAGGGAGTCATTTAGCACATTATCATCACAGGAGATCAACAGGTGACAGCACAGTGATAGAAGGCATATTGGACAAGATGCAGCATGCAGGGGAGAATCAATGCATTTATATATATATATATATATATATATATATATATATATATATATATATATATCAGAGAAGAGATACCCAAAAGAGAATTTTGAACAATATTCTGCTTAGAATCAGTGTGTCAGAAAATGAGAAATAAATCTATATTGTTGTCAAAAATATAGTGTGTGTATTGCAAACCTACCAATATCTTCATCTGTAATTTTGTTCCCCCTCTTTCTCTCTCTGACATATACACATGGATTCATTTCAGTACTTTCTGGCTAGATTTGTGCTGCAGAAGTAAAGAGAGCTTTGGGGAAAATTTGAACTGAGTAAGAACTCTCATAGCAAAAGTATTTTTAAAGTCTAACATACATAAAATAAATAATGCACATTATTTCCATACTGGTATCATATATATGGAGTACTCCTTAAGGTACTCCTTAAATACTCCTCTAAACCCAATGCATGTTTTAAGAAATGAAGCCTGAAACTCCCAATAGTATTTCTATCATATTGTACATTTGAACATTTACATGAACAGTTTGGAGTCTTATTACAAGATGGTAAACAAATCAATACATTTTTGAAACAAATATTTTTCCAGGGCGGTATTCCTTCAAAGCACATAGCTATTGTCAAGTGATTTCAGCTATGCAAGAACTGTGGATTCGGGTGTCTGGCATGCCAAGCTCCAAAGGACCCAATAAGACATGGATGGGTTGAAAGCAAAAAAAAAAAAAAGGCAAAGAACAGAGATGTTTATTCACCTTAGCCAAAGTGGCAGAGTCTTCACTTCAAAAACTAATATAAAAACAATTGCAAACATACATATTTATTTATAGCACTTTGACAGTTACTCAGAACAAAGGACTTTGCCACCCTGGATGCTGATTGATCTATAATGGGGCCAGCTAGAAATTGCTTGCTAGTTGGTGAAACACACATCCACCATTGCTGTTGCTTGGCTTGCAAGTTTGGTGGGAATGTTAAAAACGATTGCTGATTGATTTGGAGTCTTGTGACTGTTTCTTAGCCCACCCATGGAAAGGTGCAAGTGGAAAGAAATGCAGGCTGGGTCAGTGTTAATAGGGTTGATGGCTCTGCTCCTGTCTGTCTGGAACAAGACAATGGGTTTCATCTTGCCATACAATACGTACCAAGGGTGTTGGTACATCCCCAGGCAAGGGATGTGTTCCCAGGGATAAAGCTTGATAAAATTTTGGAAAGACTCTGTGGCTCTTTTTAAGACCATGATGAGACTCTTGGTGTATTGTGAGGGGATTATGTCTTTCCTGGACAAAATTGTGCAATATTCCCTGATGTTTGTGGTGCTTGTGCAAAGTTTGATGAATTCATTTAGAAGTCACCTGAAACTGGCAAAAGGGTTGTTGCAGACTCCATTTCTGGGCACAATTGGAACTGCAGATTTTGAGGTCCATTTGGGGTCTGGTTTTCAACAACGCTATCATGCAGTATGAAAACTGTCCATAAAAATATACTGCTCAGGATTTTATTATATTTGAATTCTAAACCTTTTCCACAACAAGTCTTCTTTACTTTCCTCACTGATGTTATGCCAACAACAAATACAAGTGTAGTTATGTCCCCAAATATATGCCCATGACTTTTTAATATACTCCCCTTTCCGCAAAACTGGGTTTTTGTTGTCCTTTGTTTTCAGCAAAAAAATAATATGTGATTTAAAGAATTTAATTGTAAGAAATACTGAATTGACAAATCTATCTTTACCTTTCAAGGAACATGGAAAGAGTTACAGCTATGGATCTCTTCACCCAACCCAAAATTTTGAGGCAGTTATGAGATTTTTGTATTTTTGTCACGGAGCCCACTGGCTACCATCACACACATTAAAAGTACTTCCGTAGTGGCTTAGTGGTGGAAAGGTCTCAAAAACCCTTCTGCCGGTGAAAAATTGCCAGCTCGAACTAAGGGAGGCTCCCCATCTTTCCATACAGAAAGATGGTTCAAGATGGCTTAAAAATGCTTTCCTTCATGTGATGAGTTAGGGGGCAAGCCAGGATAGTGTGGGGCATGGGACAACAAGCCTCCTGGGCAGGCGCATCAGGGATCACCGGGATCCGCAGCAATTCTCAGATATTCTAGCATAACATGTGACAAGGTCCTAAGACAGTTTTATTCTTTCTTACATGTTTCAAGTATACATTTTGAACCACCAAATAAAATGTTTCCATGAACTATACACTGAGTCCCAACATAGGTTAGATAAGGCTCATAGAAAGCCTTGGGGGAAGGAGAGCCCCTCCATCTAAGATGCAACCTTGGACTCGCCTCCGTCTCCACCGCCTGCTCCCAGCTCCGGCTCTGTTTCCTCTGGTGGGAGATTTATTTGACACAGGCACAGGGAACCCGTCCCACGGATGAAAGATTTTGTTGAACTGAGTAATGACTATGTGGAAAAGTGGTGTAGTGCCTATGCTATGATCAATGTAAGTTTTCTTCAAAATATATTCATTCTTTGTATTTTAAAAGTATGGTAACCTTACTTTCTGGATAACCCTTGTATATGCAGTTATCTATTTATATAAACTTATTTACCCCTGTCCTTTGGGGAAAAAGTCTTCTCCAATGTCTTGTAATTAGTGGCATGCATAAAAATGAGTTGTATCACCTCAGAAGGTCACAGAGTCTGCATCCCATTAATTAAGAATAAAAGAGAACAGTCAAAATGAATCACTGTCCAATGGTGGGTCTGACACTGTAATCTTAAAGATGAGCATGGCTTCCAGCTATATCTCATTGTAAGCAGTGAAATACTGTTTCAGTCCTTCTGGATATCACTCACATTGTGCCAATCCCCATTTCTTTTCACATTTGTTTAAAAAATATAAAAAGAAAACCCAAGAAAGTTTGTAGTGAACTAAAATCAAACAACTTCCAGATTTGTAAATATCTAGTTTCTACTAGTGATTTGGTTATATACTTGTGAGGTTGTTTCTGGCCTATGAAAAGCCTGGGTGGAATCTTTCATGGAATTTTCTTGGTGAAATTTTGTGAAGGATGTTTGTCTTCCTCTGGGTTTGAGGAATGTGGGTTATCCAAGATCAATAAAAGTTGGCCATGGAACAACTCAACCCAAGTTTCCAGACTGCAATGCCCAAAGCACTATACCATGCTGATTCTCTGGTTATCATGTAAGATACACTAGCAATATGGAAACGTCTTGTGAATACTTGTTGCTATATATGGCAACCTATCTGGCTATCTATTTACATACACATACTTTCAGAGTTTTCCCCAAAGGGTATACACATTTAACAACTTTGGCCCCTTCTAGACTGCCAAAGCAGATAATCTGGATTTTATATGGCAGTGAAGAAAGGGAGCTTAGTAGCTGTGGTGATTTTTAAAGGCTTGGTTAATACAGTTATACTGAAGAATATATGTTATAAGAATGATTTATTTGGAGCTAAAACTTGCATTAGTTTATCTTATGATTTTATGACACTTCTCTGCTATTCAAAACTTTATAATCCGGTTATGGGGATATATTTCTTTTTAAAAAAACAATTTTGCCCCAGAATTATACATTAGAAAGTATACATTTCTACAACTACAAATTAAGCACTTTTTATCAGGAATTCCAAAATGCAAAATACATGGATGGCTGAGCCAGTGACATATTTGCTTTTTGCCAGTTCAGAGTATATAAACTTTGTTTTATTAACACAATTCCAAAAAAGAATACTTTATAAAATTACCTTCAGCCTATGTGCATAAGGAGCATATGAAACAGAGATGGATTTCATGTTTAGACTTGTATTCTATCTCCAACAAATTTCCTTACATATGTATATCCAAATAGAGGTGTCCAATTTTAAAAAAAATAAAATCTGGAAAAAGGAGAAGTATACTCAATGTATTTGTTTGAAAGTGTGCATGTGTCTATCTATTTATTTAGTTTATGGGTTTTTTCTCAGAAGAAAAGTCAGCACGAGGGGCAGCAAGGCTGCCAAAAACCGCCCTAAAGAATAACTGGGCAGCAGGGGGCAAATTAAACCCTGGGACAGGGATTTGATTACCTCCATTGCTATCACTTTTTATTTTCTTTCTGTTTTTTTCTCTTATGCCTTTGGAGCACTGATATTTCATCCAGAAAAGAGGAAAAATATTGTAGCTTCTCAAACTGGTTTAAAGCCACATTCCATATCCTCGGACCTGTCTAGATATATCAATCTAGTCATTAGCATAGTGAGTCTGGTTTCGTCCAAACTGGTTCCAAACCGACCTATGTGGTCAGTTTTATGCTCTTTGTGAAGAGTTTTTTCAGATTCGTTCTCTTTCTTTGTGATGCTCTACTCTTCGACAACACTCTACTCTTCTGTCAGTCAACATTTTCCAAACTTACTTTTAGTTATTGTCTTACCTGAATCCAGCTAGCTACTGGTTACAAACCTGGACTATTTTGGTTTCCAACCCAGAAGGGAAAAACATGTTATAAAAAAACATGGCTCTTATATAACAACAACAGTTACGATTGGTCCACTTCAAGTGTTTTGGGCCTTTGACCTCTGTTTATTCCTCTATTCTCAAAGCTGCTCTCCAACAAAAACAAGAATGTGATAATAAACTGGTTGCAAGGCACTTTACAAACAACAACTTTAGGAATAAATATACACTCAATAGAATATATAATTCTACAAAATCCAAGAGGAAAAGAAATGGTTTCACATTTTGTGGAGGAAAAAGAGTTGAAATATATAGTGTCCTCAAAATGTGGCAGTTCTAAGCCATGTTCAACATACTTTCTTGTCTCAAATATAAATTTTACATATAATTTCATTTGGATAAGATTTAATAACAGCCACCCCCAACTTTCACAAAAGAGCCACAAAAGTATTTTAAAACAACCACATAACAAATATCTAAGGCATTTGCTCCCCATGTGACTATGAAACCTTTCTCTCCTATAAACTCCAAAAAAGTATGATAAACATCCCCATCATTTCTGAGAAATGTATATTCACTTTTACTTCTATAAATAGCAGGCAGAGGAAGATGGAATTGGTTACAGGGTGAGGAGAATTGATGGAGGATGAGGTCAAAATGTCTATTTTCAGTCCCTTACTCAGCCTTGCTCAGAGTGCTTGTGTTCAAATCAGATCAGTGAGGACATAAAACAAATGTCAAATTGAAATGAATGCAGCTGTAATTTTTAGGCAAGAATGAAACTGATCGAAAACTTCTTTATTTTCTCTGTATGCAGAGAATCCTTATGTCTAGACAAAATAAGAAAGATGGTGGGAAGGTTTATGAAACTGACTGGGAATTTAAGTGTGCCATTTCTTATTAAATAATGACCCCCTGGTGAGGTTACAAGATATCCCCTATTATAAGGGATGTCCCTTCTTTGATAGTTATAGGACTGGAAGAGGTATCTCCCATTTGAAGACTGAAAAGGTCTTCTGTTTATATAGACTGAATAGGATACCAAAAATATTCTATATTTTGTAATTTGGCCCATGAAGACATTAATTTGTGTACCATACAATTTACGGGCATAGATAATATGCTAATTTACAGAGAAAAATATGGCTAAGTTAACTGACATCAATATTTTTCAGTCAAAGTACATTAGATGTCATTGAAACTGTTAGACTAAATTCTCTAGGTCTGCCTATTCCTGACATGGAAAAAAAACCCGTATTAGCAGCTAGCAGTTATCTTGCCACCAATATCTTCATCACAGACACATCAGAAGACCACTCTTACAAAGTCAAAATATTGGCCCATCTTACCCCCTTCTACACTGCCACATAAAGTCCAGATTATCTGCTTTGAACAGGATTATATGGCAGTATAAACCAGGGGTGTGCAATTCAGCAAAAACCCATGCTGTTTTTGGTGCCCGGTTTTTGGCTGCTTCTTTTTTGGAAACTTCCCAGATTTGGGAGTGGTTTCTGTTTTCATGCTGGAAAGACTCAGTCCATTGGCACCAATAGGGAAAATGTAGAGGCTAATTTCTCCATCATTTCTATCAGCATGAAACCCGCCTCACTTCTTGCAAGCCAGCCAAGTTTCAGAATGCTTCACCATTCCACTAATTTTTTTTGGAAATTTAAATTTTTTTATCATAACATAAAAAAAAAACACAAAAGGGGGTTCTGGAAATTGAAGTCCTAAGATCACGCCATAAGAGAGAAGAATGGACAAAGTCAACTAAGCCTCTAATTGGCTCAGAAAGAAGGTGAGAAACACACACACAAAAAACCTCAACTCCTATCATGTCCTGAGAGGGAGCACAAGGCTTCTTCAATGCTTGTGATGCACAAAGTGCTGCTGGGAAAGCAAGTTCCCATTTGCCTTAAGTGGGCGGGTCTTCTGGAAGGGATGGAGGAGGCTACCAGGAAAGAAAGCAAAGGAGGAGTTGCAGCTTTCTTGCCACATGCTGCCCCTCCGACTTAGGTAGAGTGCCACTCGGCCCATTGGTTCTCATTAGTCCCCATTAGCCGAAAATATATGGCTGCTGTTATCTTTACCAGCTAAGGCTTTGGCTGCCCCATGCCTGTCTCGTTTTCATCGATTCAATAACCAACTGCTGAATCCTCCAAATCCAATACAAAAAAACAAAATTGCGCACACCCCTACTGTATACTCATATAATCCAGTTCGAATTAGATAATGTGGATTATCTGCTTTTGATCATCTGGATTATATGGCAGTGTAGAAGGGGTCTAAAACTAACATTGTCAACTCTGACTGCTGGTATCTGTCCATGATTTTCTAACTCTCCCTAAAAAGAGTTAGTAGTTCTCATCTCCCATTCAAGTACCAATCTGGTCCAATGCTCCTTACCTGATGGATCACCACTTAGGATGTTTAGGCAGTTTTAGGCCCATTCTACACTGCCATATAAAATCCAAATTATTCCCTATGATTCATCAGCTATGGTTTGTTCATATACCTCAGACCAGAGAGTTGAGATGATTATCACACAGTAGCCTATGGCCTCTTCTACAGTGCCATATCATCCATATTCTCAAAGCAGATAATCAACATCTGCCTTAAACTGGGTTATAAAAAGGTAAAGGTTTCTCCTGACTTTAAGTCCAGTCATGTCTGACTCTGGGGGTTGGTGCTCATCTCCATTTCTAAGCTGAAGAGCCGGCGTTGTCTGTAGACACCTCCAAGGTCATGTGGCCGGCATGACTGCATGGAGTGCCGTTACCTTCCATCCAGAGCGGTACCTATTGATCTACTCACATTGGCATGTTTTCGAACTGCTAGGTTGGCAGGAGTTGGAGCTAACAGCGGCTCCCGCCGCTCCCGGAGTTTGAACCTGGGACCTTTCAGTCTCCAGCTCAGTGCTTTAATACACATTGCCACCGGG
The DNA here is from genome assembly GCF_035594765.1 of Anolis carolinensis. Lineage (NCBI taxonomy): Eukaryota > Metazoa > Chordata > Lepidosauria > Squamata > Anolidae > Anolis > Anolis carolinensis. The sequence goes on from NC_085844.1 coordinate 106,352,608, forward strand.
GCTCCTTAAACTGGCATATAATTATACTGCCATATAATCCAGTTCAAATCAGATAATCTGAATTTTATATGGCAGTGTAGAAGAGGCTATTGCTGTCTTGTTAAGAAAATATCAAGGTAGTAATCTTACATTGTAAGTAACACTAAACAAACCACAAGTGAACATTGTTTGGTTTGTTTAAAAACTTCTGCTAGCAGAAGAAAGCAAACATAATCTAGCAACATGCACTCTGTAGACTTTCTCATTCCCAGGAAGACAGCAATTTTCAAAAAGAAAGAGAATGCAAGCAGAATTTACAGTTTTATTAAATTTCACTCCTATTTCTCTTTAAAAGGCACAGCCAAAATTAGTACCATGCTTGTTTACCCTCAGAAAAAATATTCTGCCCTTAACCTCTGTACACATTCTGTCTGAATGGCTCCTGCATTTTAGTGGAAGAGGCAGAAATTGCTGTAGGTTTACCTGTTTTCAAGCAGCTTCTAAAAAATTCTGCTTGCACCTAAAAATAATGATCCCCTTTGGTATAAACAATCTACAAATATGTAGCTCCAGTCCTAACATGGAGAGGGGGGGAACCCTTCAATTATAGATGTCATGCACAGATGTATAATTGATAGCATAATACACTGTAGGCAGGGTTTCATTTCTAAAGAAGGACAATGAGCAGTGAAATTTTTACTGGTTGGCTGTCTGGCTGGTTTCCTATGTTGCAAGGCCAAAGCATTCTATCACCAGGGTCCACCTCTTCCTTCACGGACCAAGAGCTTTGTGTTAATTTTCAGCCATTGTATATGATTCTTGACACAGAACTATTTAGGGTGAGTGAGCAGAGCTCTTGCAAACTGAGCCTAAAGTGGCAATCTCAGCATAACATCTGGCACTTGTGAGGATAGAGCAGCCCCCAAACATATTATTTAGACATAACATTAATAAATAATACTACAGACTTCAAAATATTGATGCTTGGTTGAATGACAGTTACAAAAGAGGTCCAAATTAGTGAAAATGTTAAACAACTTTACTCATCATTCTATTATACAAAAACGGAAAACATTTGGAGCATAATACACACATATTTGCAACTATGTACTCCTGTAAGGTAAAGTTAAAGGTTTCCCCTGACGTTAAGTCCAGTCATGACCGACTCTGGGGGTTGGTGCTCATCTCCATTTCTAAGCCGAAGAGCTGGCGTTGTCCATAGACATCTCCAGGTCATGTGGCCGGCATGACTGCATGGAGCGCTACTACCTTCCCGCCAGAGCGGTACCTATTGATCTACTCACATTTGCATGTTTTCGAACTGCTAGGTTGGCAGGAGCTGGGGTTAACAGCGGGCGCTCATGCCGCTCCCGGGATTTGAACCTGGAACCTTTTGGTCCCCAAGATCAGCAGCTCAGCACTTTAACACACTGTGCCACCAGGGGCCCCCATTTTGTAATTAATACAAAATGGAGATTAGAACGTGCAGCAAAAGAAACTGACTTGAAGTGTGCAGTTTGTTTGCTTGGCACTAAAAATTGTTAAGTGTTTTAGATCTGTAATCCTCATTTGAGAAAGAACTTTGTCCATGCCACTCATTTTGTCCATGTCACCATGGACATAGAATATTTGGGTTCATGTCAATCATTGTTGAAAAACATGTGGGTGGATGCTCTAAATTAAGGATGAACAGTGTGTGGCCCTGCAGCTTTTGTTTGGACTGAAAGTTCAACAATTAAGTAACAGCCAATGATGAGGGTTGATGTAAATTGTAGTCCAGCAGCATCTGGGAGGCACTTGTTCACCCCTTCTCCCATATCATGTCTTTATATTTTGAGTTCCTAATTTTGTCAATTCTCCTTCAGAGAAGATTGCCCCAGTGAGGTGCATTGTGAAGAGGGAGAAAATGCATTGCTCACTCAACTTTTGCAACTTAGACTACTGTTATAAGCACAGAAGCAATGCGATTTAAGACAAGGGGGGTGACAACAAAAAAGAGCACTACCTACTCTGTGAAATCTACTCTGCATTTTCCATCAGGAAAAAGCAGTTGCCTAGCAACATTTTTCAAGGATACTGTCATGGTCAAGTCTTCCCTGAGATAACCAACAAAACCACTTAGGCTCCAATACTAAGCGGGTCACTGAAACTGACTAGAAAGTCAGTCTCACTTACTTCAGTGAGTAAATATTCTTAGGAATGCTGTATTTAGGCAATGGAAGAGAGTTACATTTCAATGTAGCGGAGAATATTTATTCTAAAATTAAAACATTAATGTACAAGGACAGAACAGGGATGATTGGACTAGATGACCTCCTCTCTTGGAGGGCTTATTGAACTCAATACATGTAGGGTGATTGTCTACTACTGAAGCTCACATCTGTAATTGCAGATTCACCTCAAAACAGTAGAATCTTAAAAAAGAAGGACTGTGGAGAAATGAGAGAGGCTTCAAGTTTCCTACTGCTGCTTCTCACACATGCCCTGACTCACAAGATGCCTGGGTACCATCCATGCCCTAAAAGTCAATGTCCACAGTTTCTGTGGACAGACAGCCATGTAAAGACAGCATGATAGTGATGGAAGGCAGGTTCAGAGGGCATGGCAGGGGATTGAAAAGGAGAGAGAAGACAGATGAATGGAACAAAAAAGATGTGGTGTGGAATGGGAAGTGATAGACCGAGGCAGGACAAACAGCTTGGAAGTCAGAAGAAATGGAGAAACAGATGTAGTGAGATAGACGGGAAGAGGAATGGAAGAAACAAGGAAAGAGAAAGAAAAGGGTTAGCTCTCACCCCTATGCACATAGCTGAAGATGATCCTAAGGCTTTTTTTTTTTTTGCATACCTTTAAGTACCTAGTGACAACAGCTGCCAATTGCAATGGGTTCTAATTCTCATGACTTGTTTGACTGGACTGGTCTAAGGGGCTATGAACATGTTGACCCTAGAAGAATTGTGTGATTATGCAAAGGTAAATGAAATTATATTTAATGCTTTGAACATTTAGGAAGACATTTACTTTTGGTGCCAACACAAACTGAGATGGAAGGCAGTGTAAAACCTACACCCTAATATAATGTATATTGGCTGAAATGACTATGGCTATCTATAGGCAGAGCCGGCCCTAGGTATTTTTCAAGTGTAGGTGAACAGAATTTTGCCCCCCCCCCCCAAAAAAAAACAATCACTGAAAAATAAAAGTGTTGGATAAGCAAAAACATTGGATAATAAGGAAGGATTAAGGAAAAGCCTGTTAAACATCAAATTACATTAAGATTTTACAAATTAAACACCAAAACATCATGTTTTAAAACAAATCAACAGAAAAAGCAGTCTCGACTGTGCCCCTGTATGTTTGGCGCCCAAAGCGACCGCTTAATTCGCCTCATTGTTGGACCAGCTCTGTCTATAGGGATAGCTGAACTGGTGCTGATAGAAAATATATTTTCATCCATCTGGTCTTATTTCAAAGTTCGGTATGATGTTACAACTCAAAACAGTAGACGCAATCACCGATTATATACAAGCATTTTTGAGGATGGAAATAGCAGAGGTTTTTTAAAATTGAAGATGGGAACATCAAACCCCATGTTTTGTGGGTAGTGCCCATTAAAGTAAATAGCAAGAAAGTGATAGTTCTAGAAGACCCCAGATGTAGTCACACCCTGGTGTGTGAAGCTCCAACCAACTTAATTCAGATACTATGCTAGTCCATTGCATTCATAGGGACATCATAACATTTAGGACAGCTTGGGCTTGCATCAGCATAAGAGACCACACAGGAAATTTATGGGTAAGGGTAGTACCCTCTTAAGGTAGAAATGGGATGATAGGGAGGGACTGGTCACATTTAAAGTTGTTATTTACATCTGAATCAGAGATGAAGTAGAAAGTGAAAAATGAATCCCTGTTGAGTTACTCAACATAAAACATTCCCAGATCCTAGGTAGCCTCATGACAACAGAGTGAGACTAATGTACAATAGTTTTCTAGCAAGCTGTACCTTAAATTAAGATACCTTAACAGAAGGATCTATTTTGAGAGAGACCCGGGAAACAAGAAATCACATGAACTTATCCATATCTCCAAACCAGGAAGCCCTCTGGAGCAGTCCATAGTGGAGCATTTATATTTTTGTTATAATAGATTATACTACTTGTTATCCAGAGTCAGTTCTTCTAAGATCAATGAATGAAGATGAGACTTTGTGAGCTCAGATGCCTGAAATGAACAAAGGTGTTTTAGGGTCTAGGATCCAGAATTTACCCACAATTAGAATAGGAACAGCAATGACAAGGGAGATAAATAGAGCAAGAATTATGTGGTGTATTTTCTCCAAAAATTAGGGTTTACATTCTGATAGCAGAACATATCATCACACAACCTAGTTAATTAGTCATGGTACCTGCCAAAAATGCCATAAAAACTGCAGGTAATTATTAACAAGTAGGTGGAAACCATGTTAGAATTAGACATTATAGAACAATCGTGAAGCCCCTGCTTATTCAGCCACTATTGGCTCAAAATCTGGATGGTTCCATTCACTTTTGCATTGATTTTTGACAGTTAAATGAGGTGTTTAAAGTATAGGTTTTCTTAGTCTATTTGACCAGTTTAATTTGTCAATAGACAGAATGTGCCAAAGTTTATGCTACCAATTCCTTTCTCTCAGTCTCAAAGTTGCTATAAGATCCTTTTGTATACTGATACAGAATAACACAATTATGTCCCTGAATAAGAATTCCTGTGTTATCCACCCAGCATGCAATGAACAGAAAGTCAGCGGTTGTTCTTTCTTCAACATATAAGTGAAATGAAAGCAAAATGAAATCTGATGATGTCTGGTATATAGCTGTTCATAGTGATTCACTACTTTTGTGACTTGTTTTTAATTTCAACCTATTAAAATGGACTAAATGGACAAAATATTCCCCATCTAGTAAAAGTCTCACCTACTTAATCCAGTGCTTCAGCCTGGATAGCAACCTCAACCAGTTTAAAGAAATAATATATATTTCAGGGAGAGAGAAAATGCTAGACCGAAAAAAAAAAGATTTTGCTTGCTCTGTTAATTGTGGAAATTTTCTTTTTCCTCTTATTCAGATTAAGTCTACTGTAGAGGGAGAAAAATCTATCAGCACTCAATCCTCTGGTGTGCTCTTTACACATTCATGTTTGCCAGTCAGATCATGTTCAGGGAATGTAGAAAGGTAATACATGTGCAAAGCAGAATTATTCCTGAACTGGAAAATGGTTTATAGCAAACACAGGCAGTTGCCAAATGAGACAAGGCTTGTTGTATCTCTAATGGATGGAAAGGGGAGAGGGGAAGGAATGGGAGAGTTTGAAAGGTGAAAAAAGTGGTATTCGTTTATCTCCTCTCTTATATAGGGTCAAGATGCAACAAATGGAACTGAAATGTATGCCCATACGCATAGACCTGCTCTTGTCAGTTCTGATTGGCCATATCCTCCATTTATGCAGTGGAGTTCTTGTTCATATAAGATGCCTCCCCATAGTTCCTCCTCCTACTGCATTTCCTTATACTGCATCCTTGAAATTCCCAAAGACATGCAAACCCTCTGGAGAAAATGTGAGAAATGGGGCACATAGAATTGAGTTAAGGAAGACTGTTCTTTTCTTTTAGCAGTACTAATGTGAACCTTCTCTATTCAAATCTATTTAATGAAAAGTCAGCACTTTATATGTTAACAGTTTTTCAGACACAGTCAAAACTTGACAGTGTCTGAGTGAGAAAACATCTGCTGTGTTATTTAGTAAATTCTAAATGATTTTCACTTATTCATTTTATTGTAAAATGTTGCCTTAATCAAGTGAAAGAAAACTTAGAAAACTACATTCTGGCCTCATTATTATTTAATCTTTACATCAATTCCATGGTGGACTACTTGCTTAACATGGACTTCCACCCACCAAAACTGGTGGGTAGACATATATCCACCCTACGTTTTGCTGATGATGCTGCTCTACTCTCAAGAACACCTATTGGGCTTGAAAGAGCTTTGAGAGCTCTGGCACAATATTGCAATGTAAACCAGTTGCAACTCAACTACCCAAAAACTAAAATCATGGTGTTTGCCAGAAGACCTGAGCTTCACATCTAGAATATAAGATTGAAATAAAATCGAGCAGGTCCCATGCTTCAAATGTCTGGGGATAGTCCTCCATTCCTCCAGCAGCAGAAAAGCTCATGGAGACCATGTGGCTGAGATTGCTCAAAGAAGCTCGTCTGCTATACTAAAATATCTCAGGTCAAGAGAGGGACACTACATACCGTAGCACTCAAACTATTTGATGCCAAGGCAGTTGCACAATTTCTATACAGTGCCCAGTTAGGCCCCTTTTCTGACTCATTGGAGAGTGTATAATCCAAATTCTTAAGATCGGCCCTCCAGGTACCAAGGTGTGTCTCTAATGCCACCCTACATCTGGAGACTGGCTTCCTGAGAATTGAGGCCAGGGTGTGGATGGTTATACTGAATTATTGGCTTAGACTATTCCTCTCTCCCCTTGGCCTTGCACCTCTTACTATGTCGGATGACTTTCAGTCCAGATGGGGAAAAGCAATAGCATCCAAAATTTCATCATTGGGCTTCTCTCCAGGACTGCTAATCAGTATGGGCTACGGTCAAGCCAAATCTCAGCAACGAATAACTGACATTGAGTGCCAATTAGACTTAGCCAATGGCCCATCATTTATTATCAATGGAATCAGTAGGTTTTGTACCTCTCCTATGAAATATCTAACAATGCTAGAGGTTTCTGGCACACAAAAAATTGCCAGATATTGTTGGTGTCAAAAGAATACAATTTTGATTCTACATTCTCTGAACTTAGATCTGTTTTTGTCCATCTTTACATCTGGCCATTTTTATGTTCTTTACATAAGAAAGGGAAAATGTTTTTGGAAACAGCCATTGGAAATAAATGAGAGAGGTAGTGCTTAGATCTTTCTCTTGTTTATTTCTTGTCTGACAGAACTTTCTGTTTGGTTCCAAACAAATGTTTTGTGATCCCATCAAAAGGTGAAAATCAGCTGGAAGTCCATGGAGTCCAACAACAATAGAAAGAGTTAAGGATAAAAAAGATAAAATAAAACTTAAACACTAATAACTATTTACTGACACATTCCAGAAAGCTTACTATGCATTCTTTTTCTGATGCTTTTCATATTCAGTGCAAATCTTCATGAAAGGTAGCTGAAAAATGTGTTATAAAATTGTTAGACACTATATCATTATACTTTAAAATCCCATATGCATATACACTAAAACAAACTAACAATTTGAAAGTGTATAACATTTACCAGCTATATAGATTACACTGGCCAACACATTTTAGTGCCTTAAATGTTAGTCCTGTTTCTGGGTATTTTTCATCTGCTGATTTCAAAAACAACATCAGTTTTCCCCTATCAGCTATAGTTTTGAGATACAGAACACATGCCATCTATTTAATTAAACCTTTATCTTTACTTATACCCCATTCTTCTCTCCCCGAAGGGGACTCAGAGCAGCCTTACAATAGGCAACAATTTGATGTTGCACAAATACATACAATAAATAAACAAATACATTTGCTATCTACCAGTTGCTATCTGCTCACCTATAGAAATTATAATAACTGTATCGAAGAAACTCAAGCTATCCTCCAATCCAATTTTCTGAATCAGTGCCCCAATATTCCCAGGAACAGGCCTAAAAACCAAGACACCAAGATTTTTTTTTGTTGGGCTGTGTTATTTTACACCAACTTTTAAAAACTTGGCTAGCTAGATATCAAATAAATTATTTATTAATCTGAAATCACTTTTTTTGTAGTTTACATGATAACACACAAAGTGAATAATAACCTGTAGAGGAGGAAGAGGAATGGGGAGGTAGAGAGATTTGAGATTGACTTCTACTTCTTCCTAAAAAGGCAGAAATAAATAGTAATGTTTTGATAACACAAAAAAGTAAGGCGATGGTAAATTAGAGTTGCCAAATGTGAAATAAAGGTAGTACACATAAGGCAGGCTAAAATTCCACCTCAGGACTTGTGTTATTATGTTTTACCATAATGAAACTATGATATCTGTCGTACCTCAGGTTAGCTAAATTAATCTGTCACAACTCACCTTTCTCTCACAGCCAATTAGCAGCTGGTAGAAATGTATCTGTTTAAGTTTCTGTAGTGAAACACACAATTACAATATAATACTCTAGATTTCTAAAGGATGCCTGGAAGGTCATAGAGGATGTGTTCAGCATTGTGCATCTGGCTGAAGGCACACACAGCCAATTGCTTCCCAGCCATTTTTTGCTCCCTATAGCCACTACATGGCCATGGGGTGAATAAGTAATAATAATAATAACAACAACAACAACAACAACAATAATATTATTATTAATAATAATAATTTTATTTGTATCCCACTTTTCTCCCTAAAAAGAACCCAAAGCGGCTCACAACATTATAAAAACTATATGACCTGAAAGCTGCCAGGTTCGAATCCAACCCGGGGAGAGCGTGGATGAGCTCCCTCTATCAGCTCCAGCTCCATGCAGGGACATGAGAGAAGCCTCCCACAAGGATGGTAAAAACATCAAAAACATCCGGGCATCCCCTGGGCAACATCCTTGCAGACAGCCAATTCTCTCACTCCAGAAGCAACTCAAGTTGCTCCTTACACACAAAAAACCAAAAAAAAAAACCAAAAAAACCCTCCACTATGACTCTTTCCAAAAGTCACATGCAGGCACAACTTGGACTCAAATCTATATATGTTACTAACAACATAGTAGACTTAATCAAATATCAGCTAGTCTATACTTTAAAAGTCATTTTTGTTATTCAAAAAAAAGTATAAAGTGAATGTATTCCAGTGTATTCAAATATTGCCAGTTGTTAGAGAGTTTATAGTACTTTTAATTGATCATGTATTGCTGTTCAATGTATTTGTATGAATAATAATAATAATAATAATAATAATAATAATAATAATAATAATAATAATAATATAGAGGATCCAATCAGGATGATGGCTCTACAAGGACCGTATGTTCCATGTTGTTACTTGCCCATACACTCAAATTATTCTGGACCTACAAATCGACAATGCTGAAGATACCTCTGCCAATTATCCATAGAAAATTATGTCTTGTACTTTCTTTACAGTTAAGAGAGAGAGGGAAAAAAAAGACAGAGCTATAAGCTACTTCTTCACCTTCAAAACAGTTGGGGCAATCCCTTTGCGACCCATATGGATTTGAATCCCGGCATATTAACTTATTACAGTTAAATTATGGTTACCACTTCATTGTTTCTTTTTTCCACGTGTTCTAAGGCTGAATCTACACTGTCCTAAATCCCAGAATCTGATCCCAGATTATCTGGCAATGTAAACTAATATAATCCAGCTCAAACCAGATAATCTGGGATCAGATCCTGGGATATAGGGCAGTGTAGATCCAGCCTTTATGTTTAACTCTTATTACATTCAACATGGTGACAGCAACTGCACATTGTGAATTGATCCAGAGTAAGAGATAACTTTATTTCAGCTAATTATGATTTTTATGTAATCAAACTTAGAATGAAGAGATCTGGAGAATTTTTTTCACTAAAAATGAATTTAGGAGAAATATGAATCAATAAAATCTGAAAAGTATTTCTGATAATGACAAACTTCTCTAAAGTGATTTTCTATATTCATGTTTTTACCGCAAGTACTATAAACTCTCTAAATAACAACTTGCAATATTTGAATACACTGGAATAAAGAATATAAAAACTAAAAAGAATATACTGAATAGGAACAAATGTGATACTGCCAGTGACATTAATGATATGTGGAAAATATGGGCTCAGTAAAAATAATAAATTACACCAATTCATGTCAGACTGACAGATTTCTATCAATGAATTATTGAGTTTCTCTGCTTACACATCATTATGTGGATAGCCATTCCAGTAGTTCTGAAAAATCTATAGACCCATTTCAGTCCCACGAAATATAAAGTATCGAGCAAGGGAGCGATCTGCATCCTGTTGAAGTGATTTACCAAGCTGCCATTGACTATAATGGAACTGAATTGCATATCATTTTAATAACTACAAAAATTAACAGCCATCTCAGAAAACAATTTCAAATTCTAAACAGATCAGCATTGATGTCCTAAATGGCTGTAAACAGAAGAAGACATAATGATACATAATAACTACAAATATATGTCCCAAAAGAAAGCTGTAATATTTTGAATGAGTTGATCTGCAGTTCAGTCTGTTTCTACATTTAACTAATTGGGATAAAGTTTCTGATGTAAGACTGATACAACAGTATACTTAGCATGCCTGGTGAAGCTGAGCAAAGCAGATTTAACAAATAATGTGCTGTAACAGGCCTATAGTCAGAAAAAAGACGGGGGGGGGGGTTAATTTTCCCCCCGCTAATCATGAAGAGTAGATTCATAACACAAAATAATTTAACTTCTATGACTCATTCTATATTTTAGATATACTTAATTAATTTAAATTTCTATTTTAACTACAAAGTTTCAAGTCTAAACAAAACTAAAAATGACTCTTAAGTGGTAATTTAGTGGTTACAAAAGAATATTGCAATGCCTGTTGGAAACACTTGAAAACTGTGTCAATACACTTTGACAGAAATCAGGCTCCATCGATAAACTTCTGTGGTAACTCAAGAGTGCAAGTCCAGTCAGTCTTTCTTGCTCCATTATGCTTCTTATGTATGTTTTCAAATGTTTAAAACTTGAAAATGACCTTTCATTTGTAGCTGTTGACATTGGCAATGTTGAAGAAATCTGAAGAAGCTTATTCACACTGAGAAAAAAGCCTGTCTATTATAGACAGGATATGCTTCCATTAAATTTTATTGTTTTTCTGCAGGTGTTATCTTTTTCCATTATCTACACCACAAGTCAGTCTCTTCCATCAGTGTAACAGCATCCTGAAGGCATTTGTTGTAAAAATTCTGTGCACTTGTTCAAGTTGGATTTTAAATGGCCACAATTAATGGTGAGGAATGCTTGCAGTTCCTGAACTAATTCATTGTGTCTTGTAAACCTTCCCTAAAGCTGACTGCAGAAAAAGTCCAGAAATTGGATGTATACATATAGCCTATAATATTCCATTGGTGCCTGAATTTTGCTTTTACAAGTAAAATGTCCAGGTTGGGAAGAAGTTTCACTGTTGCATAAAGGACAGTTATCATGAATTGAGGCTAGTGAATGGAGTATTCCTGCCAATGAGAAGCAAAAATGATGAATGAATGAAGTGAATGGATTCTGTAAAGATGGGGAAGAAAACAGCATAGTGAAATTGATACATACTGACGAGAATAACTCCTAGTAAATTTTTACTTGGTTGTGCGACCCACTGTTGTTGATGGAGAATTACAAGCATCCTTAGTCATGAACCTGTGGGATTTAAGCCTGTTAGGAGTTGTAATCCATAAATATATGGAGAACCACTGGTTGTTCACTACTGGGTTTTTTAAATCTCTTTTTGGGGGCTGAAAAAGCCTCCCCCGGCTTATAATTGGGTCAAGGTCAAGCCAGCAGCGGCGCCTGGAGGCCACAGTATGTTTTCCTTTCCAAAACTTCCCTTCTCCGCTTCTCCTCCCAGGCTGGAGTTATCTTATTTTTTAAGAGAGAGAGAGAGAGAGAAGGGAATGTTTTCAAAAGCGAAAGGAGAGTGAGTGAGAGCCTCTTGCAAGCGAGGAAGAAGAAAAAGATTGCATGGGTGTAAGGGGAAGAAAAAGAGAGATTCTTGCAAATTTGCAGGATTTTTTATTATTATTATTTTTATTACTATTATTGCAAGAACGCTTGAGTCAATAGGGAGGGAAAGAAGAGCAACAGAAGGTGTGTATTTCTTTTTATTCCTAAGGAAACAAAAATGGTTGTGGGTTTTTTGGGAGAGGAAGGGAAGTTTTAAAAAGCCTTTTCTGGCTACTTTTAGAGTTTGGAAAGGGATAAATAAAAGTGGTGGGAAAGGGGAGGAGAAAAGAGGCCAAAGTTGTTTTTAGGAGGGCTTTGCTTGCATTTCTTCCTTGGGCAAATACATGCCCCAAAGCTTGTAAATAATATATAGATTTCCCCCTACAAATACATTAATTTAATATATGAATTTTCCCCTCATATGTTTGCAAGTCTCTGGAAGACCTATAAAGATATAATTCTCTATATAGAGAGCAATGTCTAGATAGATAGATATTAATATAGATATAGGCCTTTTAAATATGCACACACACAGAGAGATATGTCTAGATAGATGTAAACATAGATAAATGGGACTTGCAAATATTGCAGGAGGGAAATGCACAGAGGATTTGCAAACTTTTCAGGGGGGAATGCAAATGTGAAATTAGTATATACAATTATAGAGCTATATCTAGCTCTGCATTGATTATATAGGCATTGAATGTTTGCCTGTTACTATGTTGGAAACCGGCCTGAGTCCCCATGGGGAGATAGATAGAGCAGGATACAAAGGAAGTTGTTGTTATTGTTGTTGTTGTTGTTGTTGATGATGATTATAAAGTTATTGTTGATACCATATTGTTTTTGTTGATCCTACTTATGCACTTACAGAGTTATCTTACTGTTTTTCTTTGAAATACGGTTAATATTCAAAAAACATTTACCCCACTTATGCCTCAGTTAATGTAATTTTATTGGTATCTATTTTTATTTTGAAATTTACCAATAGCTGCTGCATTTTCCACCCTCGGCTTATACTCGAGTCAATAAGTTTTCCCAGTTTTTTGTGGTAAAATTAGGTGCCTCGGCTTATATTCGGGTCGGCTTATACTTGAGTATATACGGTAACTAAATGAGGTGAAATAAACAAATTCCATATGAATTTGGGTACACATTAAAAAACTAAAACAGCCTTATTGCTTTAAATAATTTTAAAGCTCTGACAACAACAACAATAATAATAATAATAATAATAATAATAATAATAATAATAATAATAATAATAATAATAATACAAAACTTTATTTATATTCCACCCTATCCCCCCAAGGGGACTCAGGGCAGATTGTAACATACAATGGCAAACATTCCTTGCCTCTGTAAAATCAAAATCCCAGAGAAACCCTGCATATAAAAATAAAATTAAAACCTAACATCAAATTAAAGCCTAACATCAGTAAAATAAACCTAACATCAATAAATTAAACTACATGTAGTCAAACAAAATTATATAATAACCTAAAATCTAAACAAACATCCACATTAATTTACAACAGACCACTTGAGTTCACAGTGTAGATTGGTTATGTGGTCAAACAATGACTACTAGGCTAGTGTACACTAGGAGGTCCAACTATGACATAGTTCTCAGCCAGGGGCTCGGTAGTGATCTCTCTACTGGTGTGAATCTGAAGAGGATTCACAGTCTACTGATATGGAAGCTACTGCTTGATTCCAAATAAATATCTGTAAGATTTGATAATAGCTGCATAAGCTCAACCAGTCTACCGGTTCTTCATTTATGCTTTTAGAATAACTCTGTTGTTTCTTTAAAATGGTATGTTTGGATCTACAGATCCACTGGTATATCATTCAGGACAAAGGGGTTATCAGCCAGAAAAATGTGAACAGTAAGATACATTAGCAGCATAACACAGACAATTGCCACAACTTTTCTGATTTAAGCACTAAAAATCTGATTAAATTTTTTTACTGGAGAAACATTTCATAAGAATACATTATTAATTGATTCATTTTATAAGCATATGATTCAGAAGTGTTCATGAGGACAAGGATAAATGGTTGACATAGTTAGAACAGATTATAAATACAAGTAGAAGACAGAAAATTAGATGAAGTTTTGTAGATGCATTTATACTGCTATTAGGAAATTTACCAGGTTGATATATTGCTTATGAACAGAATGATGGAAACTTGATTTGTAGCATCTGTAACATATACTTAAATACTCACGTTCACAAAGTTCTATGCAAACCCAACGCCAAACCTTTTCCCCAAAACTTGATGGAAACATAAGTCTAAAAATTATATTTGGTCAAAACCAGTGTATAACTACACAAATAGGATTAATTTCTCTAGAAGTTTCTAAAATAATTTACAGACTGGATCTTTATTTTGATCCCGTTAGATAAGCCACCAAATTTGGAAACGAAATCCAGCATATTTATCTTGTTTGCTGTGTCATACAATAATGATGATGATGATGATGATGATGATGATGATGATGATGAAATGTGTCTATGGCAACAACAATAACAAAATTTACTTTATTGTTGTTCAAAAGTAAATAAATAGTTACAATTACATTGAAATATCTGAAAACAACTGGGACCCTTCCTCCCAATAAAACAGCTAAGGAGAAAGAACAGAAGATGTCTATTAATGCAAATCATGACATTGTGTAGAAATGTCATATTTACATTGCCATTTTTTCTTAAAGAAAGGTACATTTTTGTGAAATATGCAAAAAAAAAAATCCACAAGAAATCCCAAATTTCAGAGAAAATCTTGTACTTGCCCATTGTGTTTGGAAACGTATGTATAAAGACTGAGAACATTTTTGAGTATTCTTCATATTTCTAATGCTATCCATCATTATTTTGCAATTGTTATGTAAATTTGATAGACATTAATTATAATAACAATAAATACATTGCAAATGAAGTATTATTTATAAGTAAGTGCATTAGCAACAGGTGACTTCTAGCTCAATGAAAAAGCAAATTCACCTCTGGTTCAGTCTAAACATTCTTGCCATAGCAAAATAAAGCCTTTATGTTTATGATTTTTATAATTACACACTTTCCAATACTCAGCAGCTTCCTTTTGTCCCATGTAAGATTACATTTATTGTTCTTTTTCTGGTTTATGAAGTTAATTAATGGTTTCTGTGCTTGTGTTTTATATAAAAAAAAACAAGTTCCATCTAGCACAGTTACAAGTTATACAGATGGAATTTCATTTAATTAAATGAAGGCCTACAGCCAATAAAGTTGTTCTTTTTAGTGATATGCCAGCAGGCAGTCCATATTCAAAACAAAATAAAACCAAAATATTCCTAGTTTACTTGTATTAGCATTGTAACGTAAGACTCAAATGCTACTGTTTATACTTGTGTACAGATCTTTAAAAAATGGTCAAAAATGAACTGGGTAAACTAATTCATGGATCATTGCAAGTACTGTTTCATAATTCATATATATATGTGTGTGTGTGAATATATGAATGTAATGTAATGTTAGTTTTCCCAACGCAGTAAACAAAAAAGCTAATAAATCTGGAAAAAACTTAACCCCCCAAAACCAAATAGACTTCACAGCACATGCACAACTGCCCCCCTCCCCCCTTTGCAAGGGAAAAACAAAGCAACAACTATCTATTGCCAGGGAGACAGCCATCCCTGATACAGTAGCCAGGCCTCTTCTGGTGTAACAGAACTCCTTTCTACTTGAAACAAGTGTAAATGTGTACTCTGTTCAGCACCTACCAAGATCCGGGGGTGTGAAGGCAGGGTTGCAATAATCTATAGGGATTCTATCCTCGTGACCAGATGCCTCATCCCACAATCTACCTCATTTGAAAGCGTCCACCTGCGGTTAGGAGACCGGGACAGTATAGGGATATTTGTAGTGTACCCCACAACACTACAAACTCCCTGACTGAGCTAGCCAGGGTGATCTTGAGCTTGGTGTTGGAGTCTCAGTGGCATCTTGTGCAGCCAAAACCTGTCCTGCAGAGCTTTTCAGAACAGTCAGAGAGCTGCTTAATAACACCCCTCAAACTGCGCCTGCAGACAACTTGACAGAGAAATTTGAAGCTTTCCCCCAATTCTTTTAAAAGAAAATTTTTTTGATTTGTTCTGAGCTTGATGTCGCAGTTGATGCAATCTCCGAAGATGTAGTGAAAGCACTTGCTTGTCCAATTTTGATAGATTCATTTCAATCTGTGCAAACTGAGGATATGGACAAGCTCCTTGGAGAAGTGAGAGCAACTACATGCATCCTAGGGCCCTGTCCATCCTGGCTGGTTAAAGAAGCCAGAGGGGGGTTGGTCGAGTGGGTAAGGGTGGTGGTGAACGCCTCCCTCCGGGAAGGCAGAATTGTTTATCTTGAACAAGCTATAATAAAACCGCTGTTGAAGAAGCCATCACTTGACCCCACTAATTGGAATAACTTTTGGCCTGTTTCTAATTTTCCCTTTTTGGGCAAGGTCATGGAACATGTGGTCGCCTTGCAACTCCAGGGGTTCTTGGTTGAAACTGATTATCTGAATCCGGCACAGTCTGGCATGGAACTGAGGCGGCTGTTTGACCTCACAACCATTGTCTTGTGGAGTTCCACAGGGTTCAGTACTATCCCCTTTGTTGTTTAACATCTACATGAAGCCCCTGGGTGAGACCATCCAGAGTTTTGGAGTTCAGTGTCAACTGTACGCAGATGATATCCAAATCTATCACTCCTTTTCTCCAGGTTCCAATGAGGCTGTCCAGATTCTGAACCGGTGCCTGGCTGCTGTGTCAGACTGGATGAGGGTGAACAAATTGAGTTGAATCCAGACAAGACAGAGGTACTCCTGGTCAGTCGTAAGGCCAGACAGGGTATAGGGTTACAGCCTGTGCTAGACGGGGTCGCACTCCCCCTGAAGGCGTAGGTTGGCAGTTTGGGAGTCCTCCTGGACTCATTGCTGAGCCTGGAACCCCAGGGGGCCTTCGCACAACCCAAACTTGTGTGCCAACTGTGCCCATACCTTGGGAAGCCTGAGCTGGCCACAGTGGTTCACGCTCTTGTTACATCTCATTTGGACTATTGCAACGTGCTCTACGTGGGATTGCCTCCAAAGACTGTTTGGAAGTTGGAACTAGTCCAACGTTCTGCAGCCAGGATTTTAACTAGAGCGCCATTCAGGGAGCATACAACTCCACTGTTGAAGCAGCTCCACTGGCTGCCTGTTACCTTCCGGGCAAAATTTAAAGCACAAAACCTTAAAAGGCTCTGGTCCAACTTACCTCTCTGGATATATCTCCCCCTATGAGCCGTCCCGCAGATTAAGATCTTTGAGTGAGGCCCTGTTCTCATTCCTGCCACCATCACAGGTGTGGTTGGCGGGGATGAGAGAAAGTGCTTTTTCAGTAGTAGCTCCACGGCTGTGGAACTCCTTGCCAAGGGAGATTAGGGAAGTTCTTCACTCATGTCTTTTAGGAAGCACTTGAAGACCTGGATGTGGGCCCAAGCTTTTGGCCCATTCTAGGATATGGTTTAATATGACCTGATGTATTTGTTGGATTAATGTTAAGTTGAATACGAACTGGCTCTGACTTTTGGCTCAATTCTACTGGCCCTGTTGTAACGGTCACAAGGTGTTTTACTGTTTTAATTGGGTATGATATTGTTTTTTAAGTGTGTTTTACGATTGTTGGTTTTTACTATGTTTTGTATTATATGTGGCATTTAATTTTGCCATTGTGTAAGTCTGTTCTGGGTCCCCCTGGGGGAGAGGAGTGGTATATAAAATAAATAAATAAATAAATAAAGCCAGGCTGCTCACTACCTAGGGGAATCCTCTGTTGATCACCTAGTATAGCGCTGAACAGACTTGCAGCTTCAAAGCCAGGCTGCTTCTCATTACTTTATTTTCCACACCACTAGACTACACCACAGAACATGTGACTGTGTGTATATGTGTGCGCATGTGCATGTATATATATATGTGTGTGTGTGTGTGTGTGTGTGTGTGTGTGTGTGTGTATATATATATATATATATCCCCTTTTTTGAGTAAAGTGGGAGACAAGAGATTAGTCCATCCTGAGGGAAGCTGAAAGAAGCATTCACCTTTCAACTCCCTCTGCCACTGCTTCTGGCATTTTGAAATGCCTGTACAGGGAAATAGCGGCAGGAATGGATCTGCATTTTCTTAGCCCTCTTTGCACCTGATCACCTACCCTCAAAATTGCACAGTCATCATTTAGCACAGTTCCCTGTTCATCCACCCATCAGAGCAAGTGCAAACAAGAATTCCTCCTGGAATGTTGTAAGTTTTTAAGAATCATTTCCCTTTGCTTCCTATTTTACAGCTTTTGGAGTTAATGACCTTAAGTTTTACCTTTGACTTAGCAAAAGTTATATTTCCCCCCCCCCAAAAAAATGCTCTCAATTTATATACGAGGTCGACTTATACACAAGTATATACATGGAAGAAGCACATGTATATCTGGTTTCTTTTAACACACAACTCTGCTGCAGATATATATTCTCTTGCATGGAAATCAAACTATTTACAAAAAACAATAAATAAAAATAAAATTATTTTGTTGAATGCTGAGGAGGGGGGAATATATAGTGTTCAGAAACTTCAAATTAATATTCTGTGGTTGCGGTTTCACCCATTCTGAATTATGGATACATGAAAAATCATCTTCATCAAGTTTTTCCACATCACACAGTAATAGATTTGGACAATATTTACTTTATATACAGAAAGCCACACACTTTATCACTTCAGAAATATATCTCATTAAATGTGCACATCTGAAAAGTATCTATGAGAAATAGGCATGTGTGATCAATAAAACTGTTTCAATACTCATTACAAAATTAAGGGGTAAGGGAAAATAATTTCTAAAGTGTTTCTGAAATTAGACGGGCCTGTATCATAATTATAATGAGTTAACTAATTATTCATTACATTTTGTTAAGTAATTGTGCCAATGGGAAAATTTTAGGGGCTCCTTTCTTCCTCATTGTTAGAGCTATTGGTATGAAACTTACTACAATTATAGAACACAATTACCACTGTTAGCCTATCAAGTTTCAGAACATTTCACTCGTCCATGGATTTTTGGGGGATTTTCAAAGTTTTTACAAACAATTAAAAAAAAAACTAAAGGTGGTCTATCTTTGAATTTTTTCTACAATGACACGAGATAACAGGGGATCATTCTCCCCAAGCTTCAGAAACATTCATACATCTTAAAAAATTGAATTTTTTAAGGTTTTGTCAAAAATATATTTTTAAAAGCCACAACAGCTATCTCATTGGATGTCTTGAACCAATAGAACTTCAATTTAGTGATTCAATTTAGTGAATAGATTCTAATCTTGGACATGCTTAAAGTTTTATATAATGTGATTTTATTTTGCAATGGTATCTGTTTTATATGAATTGTTGTTTTGTAGATTGTTTTATATGCATTGTTGTTTTTACATTGTTTTTAGGCATTGAATTTTTGCCTATTTATTGTAAGCCGCTTTGAGTCCCCTCGGGGAGAAAGGCGGGGTAAAAGTGATGTAAATAAATAAATAATTTTCTTCCCAGCCCAGATCATATTTACTTACTAGTATTGGAGTATCAGTCAGTCCTCTTTGCAGAATTGTAAACTGTGTGGCTGGCTGGCTGTTGCTACAGAAGGAAAATAGCTCTCACCTCTCCCCATTGGGGCTTCCTGATGCTGGACAGAATTCTGGGAAATGTAGTTTAGGACAGGGATTTTTGAATTACTAAATTTCCTAGAATTCTGTGTTCTCTCAGTCTCTTTCCCAGCTCACTTAACTTTGTTCTGTCTTGCTGCTTCCCTCTACTCATTTTTCTTAATTTAAAGAGGAATGGCAGCGTTTTTTGGTTTTGCCTTGCTTGCGCCAAAAATGAAACTGACTTCTGAGCATGACAGAATTCAAAAAAGTATTGAGTTTTTATTCTTAAGTTTTTGTGTGGGCATCCCCCTGTTCCTTAATGTCTGTTTGTATATACAAAACTTACAAATTAAATATGACTTATGATTTAAAAATGAAGATTTGAACACCCCTAATGGGAAACAATTACACACATTTCCAAAATGCCTACAAATGCATGCTTTGAACAATGATTAAATATGAACAATAATGTGTTCAACTTGAAATGTATACACATTTATAAATGGAACCAATTATAGGTTGTTGTCTACATATTACACACAGAGAGAAGAAGGCCAGAACAATGATCTTGAACCTGGAAGGAAATGGGTTGTTGTACGAGTTATATGCCCAGGATAACCTGGCACATTTCTTGCTTTGAAGTACAGCTATATGCACACTGATTCCTAATATGGCTTCTGAAAACAAAATGCATTTGTAATTATTGATACAGTAGCATCATAGAGTTGGAAGAAATCACAAGGGCCATTGGTTCCACCCCCCACTATGTAGGATCTCACAATCAAATCACTCTCAACAAATGACCATCTAGCCTTTGATTTAAAACCTCAAGAGAAGCAGACTCACCACTCCAAGACAGCATATTTCTCTGTCAAACAACTCTAACCATCAAGAAGTTATTCCTAATTGTTAGGTGGAATCTTATTTCATCCAGCTTGAATCCACTGATTCGTGCCCTAGTCTCTAGAGCAGGAGAAAATAAGCCCCCTCCTCAATATAATAGTATTTCATATATTTTTTTAAAATGGCTATCATGTCCCCAATTAACCTCTCTTATCCAAGCTAACTAAACTTTCAAATCTACTCATTTTAGGGTTTGACTTCCATATCTTTTACCATTTGCTTCAGCCTATGGAATCCTAGGATCTTTCATTTGAAGATGTACTAGAAATTCTCTATAGAGATCTCTCAACCACTTTGCTAAATTACAGCACTAGACCTTGACAATTCCAAGTACCTCACAGTAATAATTCAGTTTGAATTCTTAGATTCTGGATTGGTCATGCTGAGTACCAAACTAACATTTTCAGGTTTCCACAAGATTAAGCCATAGCGGCATTTATGGTGTCAAACTTTTGTCATGTAGGCAGACTCCTAATCTATTTGTCTAATCGTCATTAAAGTCATTTGCAGCAGTAGTCATAATCACCAGCACTTGCGGATATGAATTTGATAAATGATAAAATTATATGCCTTTCAAAGAAGTGTACCTTTTCATCTGCCCTGGGCCTTCTGCCAGTTGAATGCAATTACACCAGACAATTTTGTTCTACAGAACATGATCAATTAAAAGACATGCAACTGGAATTCATGCAAATTTACCAAAATATTATCTTTCTTTACACCATAACAGAATCTGGAAAAACTATTTGTTAAAGAACAGTTTTTAGAATACCCTTGCCAGTGGTTGTCAAAATAACCCCATGCTGAATCATCTGTAACTTAGCTATAGAATACATACTTTGAGTATATAATGAATGTATTTTGATGGCATTTTAACTGCTATAGCTCAATGCTGTTGATTCATGGGACATGTAGTTTTATAAGATCTTTTAGTCTTTAGTCTTCTCTGCCAAAGAGTGCTGGCGCCACACCAAACTACTGATCCCATAACTCTGTAGAATTGAGTCATGATGCTGAAAGTGCAGTAATTCTATAGTGTGGATGCATCCATAGAAGAAATGCCCAATTCCTGGTTTGGTTTGTTTGTTTGATTTGGCCTGAAAAAGATCCATGCTTGCAGTTCTGGATTGCTGAAATGGGTCAATAAAACCAATTCTGAACTTTACGCATCAAAGGCCTTATGTTCCTAAGTTGCATATTTGATTCATCCATAACTTTCCAAAAATGTATTTTAAAAAATTTACTTGCGTAGAAAAAATTGTCTGCTGCCTGAGGCATTGCCTGGCTGTCTTAGTGAGAAAGGGGCTTTTATATAACCACTGCAGAGGAAAGGAGGTGCTTTTATATAACCACTGCAGAGGAAAGGAGGTGCTTTTCCCGGGGGGGGGGGGGGGAGAGAGAGAGAGAGAGAGAGAGAAATGAAAAAGAAGAAACCCTGTATCATGACTAACTTTACAGTTTAAAAAAATAGCTTATTGCAAAGTACAGCATAAGAACAGTGGAAGTAATCTCATCCTGAGTCAAACCGTAGTGTATCAAGGTCACTACAGCTCACACTGAATTGTAGCAGATAATTGGATTCAAGCCAAACATGACATCTTTCCAGCCCTCCTAAGCCCTTATCTACACTGTAGAATTAATGCAGCTTGATGCCACTTTAACTGCTTTGACATATTCCCCTTCTAATTGCCGTATAAAATCCAGATTATCTGCTTTGAATTAGATTAAATGGCAGTATAGACTCGTGTAATCTAATTCAAAGCAGATAATATGGATTGTCTGCTTTGATCTGGGATATATGACAGTGTGGAAGGGGCCTCAGTGCTATGAATTCATTGGAACAGTACATTTGCAAGGTCATTAGTCTTTTCTGCCAAAGTGTGTTGATGCCTCAGCAAACTACAAATATCAAGAATCCATAGTATTGCTTTCTCACCATGGAATCATAGAATCATAGAATAGTAGAGTTGGAAGAGACCTCATGGGCCATCCAGTCCAACCCCCTGCCAAGAAGCAGGAATTTAAAGAGGTATCAAACTACATTAATTCTACAGTGAAGATATATCCCCAGAAATGTCAAAGATAAAAAATGGTAATGAATTTTGCATTTAAGAAATATGAATGTACATTTCTTTGCTGGTGACATTACGTATATAGTTATGTCACATATTTTGGGGCTCTTCTGTCATTTCGAGGAAACTAAGCATCAGGTTCCTCCTTCTTCCCATTTTCAGATTATACTCAAATATATATACACCCTTTTCAAAGATGCACAAACTTCAATTATGGAAAATAGGGAAAAATATGTAATCAAGAAAAAAACTCCTCCTAATCTTAATAATAATAATAATAATAATAATAATAATAATAATAATAATAATAATAAACCAGTAAAGAACTGGTGGGATCACAACCCTGCAAAGGTATTGGAGAATGAGCATGCAAAGATACTTCCGAATCCAGACTGACAAAGTTCTGGAACACAACACACCAGACATCACAGTTGTGGAAAGGAAAAAGGTTTGGATCATTGATGTTGCCATCCCAGGTGACAGTCGCATTGATATAAAACAACAGGAAAAACTCAGCTGCTATCAGGACCTCAAGATTGAACTTCAAAGACTATGACAGAAATCAGTGCAGGTGGTCCCGGTGGTGCTGTGCCAAAAGATCTCAGCCAGCATTTGGAAACAATAGACATTGACAAAATTACGATCTGCCGACTGCAAAAGGCCACCCTACTGGGATCTGCACGCATCATCCGAAAATACATCACACAGTCCTAGACACTTGGGAAGTGTTCGACTTGTGATTTTGTGATACGAAACCCAGCATATCTATCTTGTTTGCTGTGTCATACAATATAATAATAATAATAATAATAATAATAATAATAATAATAATAATAATCCTACTTCCTGATGCAAACATTGATGGGGGGAAATGTAGTTGGATTGCAGTGAAACACAGCCAATGCACTAGAGATTTTCCACATCTTTCCGTTCTACATGCAAAGCATGTGCTCTACAGCTGAGCTACAGTATTTCTACTATTCCTTTCTATCAATTTCAAATGAATTTGAAATGTGTCCCATGAATCTCTTTCCCATGAGAAAAGCCATTGCTCAGTGCAAAAACACAAGCCTTGCATGCAAGAGATTCCTGGTTGAATTACTCAGCATCTCTGGCTAAAGTTGGGAAGCATTTCTGTCTGACATCTGTCAGTCAGCCAGTGAGTGCCAACATTTCTGATGTAAATTGATCAGTTGTCTAATTTGGTATAAAACAGTTTCTTAATCCTCAAAGTGTCCAGAATCATGTAAATGTCAAACAGTTGACACATTGCCTGCTAGGAGGTGGAAGGAGAGTGAGTGGTCAAGGGTGAGAGATTGGCAGTAGTCTTGGTCAAGATTTCTTCTTTAAAAAAATAAAGAAGAATATTTGAAATAAGAATTCAGGTTGATGCTTATGTGCAAGTTTAGTTATGTGCATATTTGTGATCCTGAATAATGTAATGCTTCCTCAAGCACAGCAGAAAGAATTCCATCAAAAAGAGGGATGTCTCAGGAGTCTGTTTTCATCTTCTGTTCTTTGATCTTATTTTTCAGCTATAATTCTCTCAACAGATGCTTCCAAATATACCTCTGGCTTCAGTCAATCCATTCCTTTGTCATGTTTCCTCTGAGACACCTCCTCTTCAGGTGCCCTTGATGCATTTCAAGTGTAGTGCCCCCCAAAATGGAACTTCTTGCAAATATTGATATGCATTTACGGAAATCAAGGGATGCATGCCAATAAGATAGAAATAGTTTTTTTGGCTATTTTCATCACTCCGTAGAAGTGCTCATCTGTTCTGCAGGTTTTATTTAACATTTCAGGAAAGCTATTCAAAGATTGGTGAAGGCCTTTTACTTTGCTAACAAAGACACTAATGACATGAACTCTGCCCAAAACAAATAAACTGGGACATGCTTTTGTTTCTCTTGGCTGGAAGTATCTTTACCAAATTACACTTGGAAAATCTTGAAACTCATCATTGCCAGCTCTCACATAGGGCAGAGAGAGAAGACAAAGAGGACACTTGCGGACATAGATTGGACTAGGAATCACCCAACCTGTTTTGTAAGCTTCCCTATAGACCTTTGATAACATGGAAGATACATCCAGGTTGCTATAAGGCTCAACCGCCAATTCATTGAAGCAGATCTGGCAATGATATAGGTTAGTTTCCCTCAGATCCCTTGATTTCCTGAGCCAAGAAAGTAGGATATGATGCCCAGGCCATTGTCTGAAATGTGCTGAATTTTCCCTTTCTACCCAATTGCTATAGATAGCAAGGAATCAGTACCAGAACTTTTGTCTGAACCACCTAGTACCACATATCAATATGCAGTCTGATGATAGATGGTGTAGAGATAGGCAAGAGACATTTTTAGAACTACTCATGCTATAATGAAGAAATAATAAAGCATACAGGGAAGGCAATCTAGAAAATTGTTTGGGAAACCAGTCATACATTTCCTCAACTAACTACTACAGGTACTATGTAGTGTTCTTGTAAAGGGGTGGTGGTAGTGAAGAATTCTATATTTTACTACTCAAGCATGCCATTGTAAAAGATAATCAAGCATTTCCTATGACAAAATAAGATTAATTTAAATTTATTTTTTATGAATGTTCAGGGAATGCCACATATGAACTAACAGCTATACAGGAAGACCCCGAGTTACAAACATCAGATTTTAAAAAGACCTAAAAGTTACGGACAGGGGTGAGACAACAGGAAGTAAGAGAAATCTACCTTTCGTAAGGGAAATTCATTCCTGAAAGTGTTTTCATGGGGAAAAGGTTTCTCCAGTGAAGCTTTCTCACCATATTTATTTCCACAACAAGCCAAATGTTTCACAATCTAATTATTACAGAGACAGAAAGTGAGATCTAATCTTCTGAACAGGGGCAAAGACAGCAAAACAAACCAACAGGTGTGTTAAAACTTGCCTATGCTATCCCAAATGTGTGTGTGTATGATTCTCTCTCTCTCTCTCTCTCTCTCTCTCTCTCTCTCTCTCTCTCTCTCTCTGCTGGAGTTCCACTTAAACAGTGTACCTGTTCTGACTTACATACAAATTCCACTTGAGGATAAACCTACAGAACCTTTCTTGTTCACAACTTGGCGACTGCCTGTACATAGAAAGAATATTTTTAAACATTCCCAAATTAGCTGATAAAATGCCTCTTGATACAGAAAAAAATATTGACAAGAATCTTAAATTGGTATAAGGTGTTTTCCCCAGTGTAAACAACATCTTCTATACAGGAAGCAGTATTTTCTGTGCAGAAAACAATATTTACATAAGAAGCAATATACTCTCATGCCAACATCACAGGAACCAGTTTTCTGTTCAGAAACTATATGCAGATATTACAGAATATGCCATTTTCTTTGCATACACATATTTTGAGCAGAATAAATGCAGAATTGTGAATAGCCTTCAAAGACTTCAAAAACTGAATCATGTTCAAAAATTGCACTTCCTTGAAATGAGGATAAAATTACTAACATTTCGCTTCGTTTGAGAAGAAAACTGGTGAAGAATGACACCCCTCATCTTGGTAGTCTTTAGAAAAATCCTCCAGGATAGTCCATTTTTTTCTTCCTACCTAACAAATGAGATAGGTATGCATGAGTATGTGAGACAGATGGAGAAGAGAATAACTTGTAAAAGGCCCATTGGCTTCATTGAAGAGGTGAGATTCTAATCAGCCATTTTTTGCTTGACAACCTTGACTTGCAATAACTAATGTATGGTTTTCTGATATGCAGCACTTATATCTCTACATCTGAAGTGATATTGTTGCCCATCCACTGATATCTAGGTCATCATTCTTCCTGCACTATAGACATCCTGGTTAAGCTAATAAAATCTGTCATTAGGAATTCATTTTATCAGCAAAATGCTACTTTTCTCCTCATATATTAGTTAATGCTCCAACCTAATAGGCTCTAGAGGAATATTTTTGTTATCTGTGGCAGCAAAATTATAGCAGCATTATGGTACCTTAAATACAAATATAACATGGAATAAGCTAGTGTTGACTCCATTGGGATTTTCCCCACTTACCAATGTGAGAATGATTGTGACTGTATTATCATCAGCACAGACCTTTGGTGGTGGTTGGCTATAACCATTTTTGTAAATACAGTACAGTCTCACTTATCCAAGCCTCACTTATCCAAGCCTCTGGATAATCCAAGCCATTTTTGTAGTCAATGTTTTCAATATATTGTGATATTTTGGTGCTAAATCGTAAATACAGTAATTACAACATAACATTACTGCGTATTGAACTACTTTTTCTGACAAATTTGTTGTATAACATGAAGTTTTGGTGCTTAATTTGTAAAATCATAACCCAATTTGATGTTTAATAGGCTTTTCCTCAATGCCTCCTTATTATCCAAGATATTCGCTTATCCAAGCTTCTGCTGGCCCATTTAGCTTGGATAAGTGAAACTCTACTGTATGTCTTTTTCTTTTTGCCTTCTATTTTATATTCACCTGACTATTTCTTTTCATCCTCCAAAATATACCTGCCAATTCAGGATTGCTCTTCATATATTATCTATGAATTCATCTCCATGAAAGCTTATAAATTAGTCGTTAAGGTGCCACAAGACTGTGGTTTCAATAGCTGTGGCTTCTGTGTCTACATTCTAGCAGCATAACTATAAATAACAAGCTTGATATATGTGTACATGTGTTTCTAAATCAATGATATCTGCAACAGGAAATATTTCTGTGTTAGGTTTAGAAACTGGACAAATGCCATACAGATCAATGTTGTGTCTGTCTCTATAAGTCTTGGCTTAGTCTAGACTTGAAGACAAAGATTCCATTGGCCTCCCATAACATATATCTACTTGTATTTTTTCTTAAAGAATCCTGTTGACAAAATACTATGAGAGGCTTTGCAAAGGCTAACTTTTTTATATTCAAAAGCTCTTAAGAAGAAAAGAGGCTCTAGCAATCAGCCCAGCTGGCATGAAGTAAACTATAAAGTATATTGCAGATTAACTCTCTCTCTAACACTTGGGAAAGATTAGCTGCTCCATGTAGACCATAAAGTGGAATTGGCAGCATTTATCATAAGCAGTCATCCTACAATCCAGAGAATACACGGCCTTGCCAAACAACTTTCACCATCTTCTTGGCCAAGCCACCATGACCTATAATTTTACAGGCAAATGCATTCCAATAAATTATTCTTTTCTCTGCAGACAGATTATGAGTGAATGAGATAAAAAAAATCCATGAAAGACAACAAAAGGTAGAGCTTAGGTAATAAAAAGCGGAAAATGTATTGAGAATTCATTGGATATGATCTGGCAATGTAAGGATAATGTGGCTGTCAAATCAGTACTAATTGGTGTTCCCTGTGTTGTTTTTTTCCACTTTTAAGGACGTGATTTGTAACACTTATTCTCACTTTATGCAAAAAATATAAAGCACCCTCCACCATAGGGCTGTAGCCGGGGGGGGGGGGGGGTTAAGGGTTCTAACACCCCCCCCCCCCAAAAAAAGGGTTATACCCCCTAAAACCTGGTTTACTCATGAATTTAACTGGTTAACCAATTTATAAGTATGATGCTACATAATTTGTTCTCCTCAGTATTGGCCAATTTAGGCCATCTATATCTATTTGGAGTAATGTGGGTCCAGAAGTCTGAGTTCATAATGGGTCATTGGGAGTAAACATGAACTGAAAATCATATCCTCCAAATGTAAATGAGAGTTAGAGTCCCCCTCTGTGGTTTCAGTGGTTCCAAAGTAAGTTTTAAAATGCACTTTAAACTAATGGGGCACTTTCTTTATCTCAGATTTTATGTGGGCATTGTCAAAAATATCTTCATAACTGCATTCCATCAATTAATTAGAGATGTTCTAAGTAATAAGTACCGTATATCACCAAGCAGCAACAAGACAGTTATTTAGAGATGTTATAGCTTTGGATCACCAACATAGAGCCTGGTGCTTGCATATGCAGTCAGCAAGAATCTTTTTAACACTGTGAATATATGAAATGGATCATCTTAACCACACCTATCTCTGCTAAAATGAATCAGTAGCTAATGTTCACTCAAGGTGAAACCCTTTCCCTCTCTTGAACAGCAGTAAAATAATGACCTCAAAACAGAAAGTGAAATACTCTTTTTTATGTAAGGAAGTAAACATTATCATGAATTATTTACCTAGTGAATATTTTCTTCTTTCCATTGTAATAGCACTTTACGAAGCCTGCAGAGATGGGATCTGCTCTTTTCATTATCTTGTGCTTTCTCCCCTTCTTGAAACTCAGATATTGATTTTTTGAACAAATGAAATTCTCGTTCCAAAAACCTTTAAAAGTAGGCTTGTATGTTCCAATAGTGTCCCATCTTCACATACAAGAGTCACATACAGCGATATAGAATGAGGAGTCATCCCATTTGGTCTCACCCTGTTCATGCTACCATTTTATTAAAAGGTCAAGCAATATGATTTTGACTATGTGCAGCCTATTTATTATTTGCCAGATATATACCTTGCTTTTCATTATGAAACAATCCCAAAGAGAATACTATATCAATAAAAACCTAGTCTTGTGATTAATGTCTGCAATAAAAGTTGAAGCAAGGAACAGAGGAACAGAGGAGATCGCATACACTTTTTAAAAACAATTTATATATTTAAAAAAACATTGAAAGGTTCATCAAAAGCCTGGGAGAATAGATAAATTTAAAGTTCAAATCAACTGCCTATTTAGTCACTGACAGCTTTAGGGGCAGGTGGAAATTCTATTCTGAGGGAACATCTTCTCGTGATTTACTACATATTTGGCACATGATAAAGCAGGACATCTCCAAGAGGGAATATTCACCACACATCAGTTTACAGGCAAATATATAAAAGAAAAGTGTTCCATCACACATCCAAGTTATGTTGCATTGTTTAACTTGATGCCTTTTCTTAGATTTTCAAGCATATCAGACTGGTAGTGATCTCAGGCCCTGTAGTCACTGAATTCATTGAGGCTTCAAGTATGCCAATGGAATACTTTTTACAATACATCAAATGGCACACTGTGAAGGCAATATTTGTCAATGCTATGACAAATATATGGATTGACTAATGACATTTATTCCCTGATGTATAATTACAATGGCTTTCAGAGTACCTTATATTTCTGCATGAACTAGGCAAGGCTTGTCCTGTATTCAACCAATTGGGGTTATTTTTTTCCCCAAAAAGGTCTCAAAAGGAAAAGAAAAAGAAAAAAATGTGGGAGGAATTAATCACGAATTCTTTTTCACAAGTACATTATGATTAATGTTTATGAATACAGAGTTTACAAATGTTTAGTGATATAAGACCTTGTTTTGCCTTGCAATGTGGAAAAGGAAAATTTGATGACTGATAATATTCATAGACAGTTTTTGTTCCCACTTGGTCAGGTATGAAAAGATAAGTTGATATTGCTCTCCCCTGTCTTTAAAAGCTCCTTCCTCTCAAATGAAACAGCACACAATAACATAGTGATAGGAATTACAAGTCTGTATCTGATGTATCACTTTTTATACTGATTCTGGATAGAACTCTTGAAATATGCATACAAAATAAGGTCTTAGTATGGTTTTTAAAGGAATTATTTCTTTGTACTGAAATAGGACTTTATGTGCAAAATGAATGTATTTTATAAGCCATACATTTTCATTTGAATATATATAAATGCATACAATTATTATGCAAAACACTTCTATGAAAAATGAAAATAATGAAAAAATGGAAAAATGTTTGGTGGCTTGTCACTTTTGAGAAGATATCTTGTTGTCATGATATACTTTTCACCAAGCAAGAGAACTGTACCGTGATAGTTATAAACCTAGGTAACCTAGCAAATAAAGATTTTGGAGCCGAGAGCAAAGCGGGGGGAGGGGGGGAATTCACACTTTAAGATCATAGGAAACTGGAGTTCCTGAGAAGTATAAGAAGCAAGAATGTCACAAATATATTGCTGAGATAAAGTCTTCCAAACAACAGGCCAGGTAACATTGTAGGTGTTGGTAACAACATCTACAACATAGGTTCTGCCTTCACATAAGACACCTCTAAAGCTAATATGTATATATAAAAGACATGTATAAAAGTTTGAGGAATCAACCTCAGTGGATTGTTGTTGGGGGTTTTTGGGGAGGGGGAGGGTTTGGTCTAGATTTTCACCAAACTCCAGTTCCCACTTCTATGGATTAGACTCTATTTATGCTCTAGCACCTAAAACTCTTACAGAACATTTTAAAAGTGTTTCCCCTTCAGGACTACTTTTGAAAAAGTGTAATTAAAATGAACTATTTTAAATGTGTGCACAAAAATAATAAAGAAAGAATACATGAGGATAATGTGCATAGAAAATGTGGTAGCTAGGAAAAGCAGGACTTTCCTTAAAACAAAATGAAAACAAACCAACAGAACTGAGAAAAAAAGGAGGGAAGCACAATTTATGCTTAGATGTAACCTGGGTACACATTCTTGGGAAGTGTTTTGCTCAAAACATTCATATGTTTTGAGCAAGGAAATTCTTATTTGACAGCATGAAATTACCCACTGTGAATATGTTTTGCCCCCTGTCAAGCCACTATTTCACCTAATAAAAAGAGCTGTCAAAACAATTGTTCGCATACTTCTAGTTCTGTCTTAAGAGATACTCATACATTATTTTAAAGATGTACAGTTAAGATATATAGCTATTAAGCATACAAATCCTCATTATCTTGAAGCTTCACAATCTCCTCATTTTAGAGATAATTTAACAATTTTACTTTCTTCCAATTAGCTTTTTAAAAAAACAAAACAAAAAACAACCCAATTGTTCCATTAAATTTTTGAGGATGTTATTAAATTTGGAAAGTTCTCTTTTCTTTTAAATAAAGTACACACATGAAATGAAAATCTCAAACAAATACAGGTGAAGCTATTTGTAGTATGGAGAGGACCATATTCTACCTGTTTGTTATAGCTGGTAAATGTGAGGATCTTGTAGTTATTTCAGCTGGGACCATGGATAAGGAGATCTGTGTCCGGTGAGCTTCAACTGAACCAGATCAGCCAGGCCAGAGATCAAGCACTCACAGTTAAAAGTAATATAGAGGTTTATTACAGTTTGGTCAAAAGGGATGCAAGTACCAGCACAGTGCTTTAAAATGTGCAAGCATAAATTCACAGAAAAATACAAGACATTTTATGCAGTTCTGACACATATTCAGACTTCCTGAACTTCCCTCTTGGAAACAAAAACTGTCTAGGAATATTATCATTCACCAAATTTACCATTGGCCACAACTGCTACTAGCAGAAGCAGAGCCCAAGTAGATCTTCTCTGCTCATATCCATCATCTTCTCAAAGCAGCATAAGGCTAACTGTTCTTTCATATATTATACTGCACTTCTAAACCCTTTATCTCCTTTTCAATTGGCAGAAAAAGCCCACCTTACTGGGTGATTACACTTGGTAAATGATTCTCATATTTACCCATTATTTGCAATGGAACGGTAATGGAGTCAGGTTTTAAAATACATTTTTCCCACAAGGAACCCATTCAATTCCAGCAAGTCTTAAAATGATGCAACTCTGTCTGATGAACTTTTCAGAAACTGTGCAAATGTGTTTTCGAAATAACCAAGAGAGAGTATATTTGAGATTGGACAGTATAATCTGCAAAAGCATTTTACTACTCATAACCACTTCGAGATCACCACCAATCATGGAACATCATTAAGAAAAGGATAGCATTTTTCAAACTTTACATGAGGATCATTGGTAGAAAATCATAGGAAGATTAATCCTGAAAACCTGGTAAAGATTAGTCTATACAAAATGTCTATTATATTTGGAACTAAGGGAATAGGGTATTGTCTAAGAAAATTAATTGCAAAGCCATGTGTGGATGCTCAAAACTTCTCCCATTTTTGGTTAGGTCAAGTAGCTGTACCCAGGTTTTTATATTGCCTCAAATGTCTTATTTCAGATCCTTCCATTGTGGCATTCAACATATTATCTCTTATAGTGGCAATATGCTATCTGCCCATTTCAGTGTGAGACAAAACAAACAGGAATACCCTGCCTAAGCTTGAGTCTCTTGCAGACTGACTTGGGTTCCAAAGAAAAGAGGCAACCAGGACTACACTCCACATACTGATGAGAAATAGACGCCAAAAGGAAACTGAACCAGTGGTTAATCCTGACCAAGCAGTTGGTGTATACCTCTTATATAAGTAGATCAAGTAGTTTGGTCAAATTTATTTTTAGGTAGGATGATTTTATTGGCCTAATGGATTTTGAAGTCCTGTTCAGACCAGTTGACTATTGTGAAAAGAAGATTAAAAATTGTAACATTATACTGACTTTAAAAAAGAATAGGAGAAAATAAAAAATATTGGTTTTTACATGATAATAAGAGATAATCACTAATACTTAGATGTAAGATTAACAAGAAAAGAAAAAAGGGAGTTAGTGACAAAAATAGCAGGATCCCCTATAATACGCAAGTTCATCCATGTTAAGAAAGCACAAGACAAAAAAGGTAGATGTTTTGATTATGAAGGAGGCAGCAGTGTTAGGGCTGGAAGTGTTAGATAGGGCTTTGCGTTTCTATTTCTTAACTTCTTACCTTCTACGTTTCTACATAGTCTTCACACACACCTCTGGAATCACAGACTGTGGTGATCCCAGCAGGGCTCTCCCAGGGGGCATGGGTAGTAAATGGCCTTTTCTGACCTACAGCCAGCTATTCAGAAACGACATCTGCATTAAATCTGTTCCCCTGGCTTGGGAACTTACTCCTGTTATACTGAATTCACTTCCAATAGACTGCAATTTCTGAAGATATCTTATATCCCCGACACCATCAACACAGGATCCTCAATACTTATAAGATCTTCATCTCATGGTTTGATTATCTAGACTAATTGATTCAAAACCTGTGGAGAATTTTTCCAGTACTACAGAGACTCTGAGTCGTTTTGACTCGTTTTGACTCCATTTCAGGTTTAAGCCAATTGAATTCACAGTGAATTCCTCTAGTTCTGCAGAGAATTATATCATCACATATTGTTTTGTGAATGTTGAATGTATATGATGCTCTAATATACATACTGTGTTGACAACATATGTTCTTGTAGTCTTGAGAAATCGTTCATATACCGTAGACACTTTGAATCGGATTGACTCCAATCCGTATTCAAGCCTCTAGGATTGCAGTTTCTTATAACATCATGTTTGATTGATAATATTTAGTAAAATACTTCTCTGTGTTATAACATTTGACAGTACATTACCTTTGTGAATATTTTTGTGAATGTTAAATGTATAAAGTAAAGGTAAAGGTTTCCCCTGACGTTAAGTCCAGTTGTGACCGACTCTGGGGGTTGGTGCTCATCTCCATTTCTAAGCCGAAGAGCCGACGTTGTCCATAGACACCTCCAAGGTCATGTGGCCGGCATGACTGCATGGAGCGCCGTTACCTTCCCACCAGAGCGGTACCTATTGATCAACTCACATTTGCATGTTTTCGAACTGCCAGATTGGCAGGAGCTGGGGCTAACAGCGGGTGCTCATTCCGCTCCCGGGATTTGAACCTGGGACCTTTTTGTCTGCAAGTTCAGCAGCTCAGCGCTTTAACACACTGTGCTACCAGTAGATGTTAAATGTATATGATGCTCTAATATACATACAGTGTTTATAACATATGTTTTGAACGATCATTGTGTTTGGTATATGTCTTTGCATTGTAAAAGATATGTGAACAACCTTTTTCTTCAGATTGACTCAGGCAGCAGGGCTCACAGGCAAACCTGTGCATGCATGACTGCTGCTCCGTATTCCATGTGTAGCTGAAAGAAATCGAAAGCAGCCATTTTTGGCTGCCACGTGTTTTGTTGTGGCCAAAAAAAAATGGCCCATGCCGTTACAGGTGATTCAACACCCCAAAATGCCCAATCATACCAAAGCCATTTTGAAAAATGGAATGGTGCACAGGCCTGCTTTATTTCTATTCCTGTATATCTCCCTATTTTGTATATTTTATCAAAATTATATTTAAAAAGAATGCCCATTCAAAAGGCATCAAATTAGTAAGATGAATTAATGAGCAGCATTAACATGTTTGAAGGGGTTATAAAAAGCCAGATGAAATAAACATGATTTCATAACTCACCTAACCAATTTCAGGATTGTGGTATTTTTGAGCACATCAGTGGTTTGGTCTACAACTCCAAATCACACAGAGCTCTGGGGAGACGCAATCCAAAACATAATATTTTGCATACACATTAAAGAATACAGGACTGGCTCCAGATATTTTGTGAAAGATAAAATTGTGGTGTCTTACAGTTTATAGAATCATAGAGTTGGATAAGTCCACAAGTGATATCCAGTCCATCCCTCTACCATGCAAGAACACAAAATTAAGGATTGGTCTTGGAATTGAACATAGGCGATAAGATGGCATAGCAGTAGGGCATCCCTGTCTTGTGATGAATAGCTTATTGATAAGAAAAAGCTGGGGAGGAATTGTTTATCAATGAGAAGTTTATACAGCTGCAGAAGATATATTTATAGGAGACAAGTTGTCTCATCACATCTTCCAACTCAATCTGTAGGCACCTTTCCAGTTTCTAAAATGGCTGCAGCTTCCAAAACACTCTATTATGAAAGTGAAAATGATTTTTGCGTTCCTGAGCAATGAGACCCACCAGTAGTACAAACTCAATTATTACACATATGAATATTTTATACATTAAATTTCATAAGTTATACTTGAACGAACAGAGCAACTGAATTAAAATTTGATTTATAATTAAAAACTGATCAATCACTTCAGGAGCATAGGCACTACTTTGTGATATGATTTGACACTTTGGTTCCTGCTTAAAAAAATTAAAGAGTATAAAGTTAACTTGTCAGATAATGGGGAACATCAGCAATGTGCAGGAAAGAATTGTTTGCCATGAAAGAGTGAGCATTTGCAACTCATCAGCAAGAGCGTAATGATTTATTACATTCATGACATGTGTACCACACCAGAAAACAGCAGTTACACAGTGGTGCATTATACCTGAACATTAAATAGATTTCATATTTATAAACTTCAGCACTTTAGGATGCTGGATGTTTTCTTTTCTTTTTTTCTCATCATTAAACAAACTGAAGAGAAATAAAGAAAATAATGGAAGAAAAGAAAAAAATGATTCTTTTTCCAAAGAATAAATGAATAATTCATTATTATTGTCTTTGCTTATCACTAAGATGTAACCCATTCCCAGAGGTCAACTGGCTTATAGAACTATATTGATAATAGGATGCTTGCACACATACATACACTGGAAGTGGAGTCATTTCAATTTCTGGTGGAATGAATATGACTTCTTGACAAAAATCTAAGATTATGGGCACCACAATTGAAGGAAAATGTTGACAAGCTGGAATGTGTGAGAGGGTGACTAAAATGATCAAGGGGCTGGAGAACAAGCCTTATCAGGAGCGGCTTAAAGAGTAGGGCATGTTTAGCCTGCAGAAGAAAAGGTTGAGAGGAGACATGATAGCCATTAGGCATGTGCGATCCATGAAAAAAATGGTTCAATACTCATTTCAAAGGTAGGGGGCGCTGGTGATTCATTTCTAAAGTCATTTCTTAATTTTGAAGCAAAAAATTCAAAACTTTTCAAAATTTCCAAAGCTTTGTATGTACTTCGTTAATGTCGGATGCACATGTGCATGAAGGAAAACATTATCGTCAATGGGGAAAATCGAGGAGCCACTGTTAGCTGACAAAATCTAAGAACGTTTACCTTATCCTCTGATTTTTTGCAAATTTTCAAAGTTTTATAAAAAAATTTTTTAAATAATAACAAAAATCTGTTCCTGGTTTGAAAGTGTTATTTCCTGTTTCATTGGGTTGTCTTTACCTTGAAAGTCATTGTTCTACTTCAGAAACTTTGTTTTTGTGGCTGAAACTTTGTCAAATTGGTGGACAGTGTCCCAGGAAACTATAATGTGCTATCATAGCACCATGTCCCTTGCGTAAAGACAACGTTTTGGCAGTGTAAAGTTTTGCTATGTTTCTATGACAGAACCAATTAGGAAATGATATTTATCACCCAGGAACAGAAATCATAGTACACCATCAAATCACTCCTGACAGATGGCCATCAGCCTCTGAATAAAGAAATCTGTTCCTGGTTTGAAAGTGTTTCATTGGGTTTTCTGGGGCTGAGAGTGTGTGATTTGCCCAAGATCACCCAGTGGGTTTCCATGGCTGAGTGGGGAATGAGGCCACAATCATAGTCCAACTCTCAAACTACACTACACTACACCATGCTGTCTCAAAAAGGGGCTCACTGTTTCTTCCTATGAGGCTTAGCCCTCTTCTACTCATGAGTGGCTTTTTTCCTATGAGGCTTAGCCCACTTCCGATGTTACACTATGTCTTAGGGGGAAAAAAACTGAGTCTTTTGTTTTTTATGAATGCTCCCATGAGAAAATGTATAAGGATGTGGGTGAAATCCAGTTTAAATCAGAAAATCTGGGATCAGATCCTGGGATATAGGGCAGTGTAGATCCAGCCTGATTACTCTTCCACATGCTATCCCAGGATCTGATCCCAGATTATCTGCTTTGAACTGGGTTATATGAGTCCACACTGCCAGATGATCTGGGATAAGAAGATAATATAGGAGTGGGTTTCTTCTGATGAGGCTTAGCCAGCTTCTAACCAGGAGTGGATGGGGCTTACACATGTCACATACACACAAATATAGAGTGAATTTTAAAAGGAATACTACAAAAAACATAGATTTAAAATGCAACCTTTTCCTTTCCTAGAATGATACTATTATATATATTTTAACGTGAGTCCCGTCTCAAATCTAGAGAGAAAAGTGGGGTGCCAATAATGATGATAATAATAATAATAATAATAATAATAATAATAATAATAATAATAAGAAGAAGAAGAAGAAGAAGAAGGTAATTTAAAATAACAGGGGGCAGTTGTGGAAAATCCCTAGCAGGGTGATAGTTCGCTTTCCCTGCCCATTTCCAATTTTCTTCTCCCTCTGAAGTGGAAAGTCAGTCACACACCAACCTGGGTGGAGAGTTCTAGTTTGAGGTTTTGCCAACACATTTCAAGGGAGATCCTGCAGAGGTTACAAATCCAGGTTCCCTCCACTTCTGCAAGCCGGTTTAAGAGCCCCATAGCAACCAACCACTCCAAGATGGGAAGGGGATTTCTCTCCTAATAGCAACAGCAGCCAGCCACCAATGCCCTTTGCAAACGAGCCAGGCTTGCCTTGCAACCCTTTGCAAGCTACATGCTTCGCTTGTGCAAGTCGGTTTAAGAACCCCATGGCAACCAACCACTCCATGACGGGAAGGGGATTTCTCTCCTAATAGCAACAACAGCCAGACAGCCACCAAAGCCCCTTGCAAACGAGCGAAGCTTCCCTCCACTTGCACGCTTACCATTCCAACCAGTAGGAACATACAAGAAGTGCTGGGGAATCCTCCTAAACCATGTGAGATAGCACATAAAGAGGCTGTTGAAGGAGAGGAATGTTACTCAAAATTGGATTCTAAAATAACTCTAGGAAGTTGTTCATGTACAGTCTCTCATTTTACACTCGAAATACATCCATTGGCCCATTGTATTTCAAGACAAATTCTTTATGAGGCTATCCCAACATTCCTGAAAAAGAACATGTTCATGTTATGAATATGGAAGACAGCGGTGCACGTGTTTAGTTAGTCTTGGTGTCACCAGTGGCGCAGCGGGTTAAATTGCTGAATTGCTGAACTTAGCCCCAACTTATGTCAGCCTAGCAGTTCGAAAACATGCAAATATGAGTAGATCAATAGGTACTGCTCTGGCGGGAAGGTAACGGCACTCCAAGCAGTCATGCCAGCCACATTACCTAGGAGGCATCTACAGACAACACCGGCTCTTTGGCTTAAAATGGAGATGACCACCAACCCCCAGAGTCAGATGCAACTGGACGTAATGTCAGGGGAAAACCTTTACCTTTACCTATGAGAAACATACCTTTTCTGAGAGTATCTAATTCATTATTCTAGTGCTAAAGTTAAGGTTTTCTTCTTCATCCTTTTTTTTCATGTGTTTCATACATATCTTCTGCTCCCCATTATCCAAGTCAACTACTTTCTGTGACTTTTAGGTATCAGGGAAATTCAGAAGTAATAACAAATGAGAAGGGAAGAGGAAATCTAAAAGGCAATAATCATACTGATTGGTTAGGACTGTGGAAATATGTATGAGGTAGACTAGAATTTTTTGCAATTAGTATCCATAAAGCCAAATATAAATCTATATTTAAATCAATATCTGTCTATCTCACATGGTAATCTAGATGTGAGATTCACACTTCCCTACCCACCCCCCTTACATAGCCAGACACAATGTGTGTATACTTCTTTAAATTAAATTATAATTTGGATTTTTGGCTGTTTGCCATTGTCAATCTGGGGTCAAACATAGAATGGACAAGCAAATATATTTGTGCAACTCAGTTAAATATGAATAATGGTTGGCTGCATACATCAGTTTAGATAGAGGCCAGAAGAAATTTAAAGATTTATCCTTGCTAATAATCATTGCATTTCAGTAATGCATTTTTATATGTCTATTTTGTTTGTTTATTTACGCCATTGCTCCCATGATCTATATTAGATGCCATTAGGTAGACCTGCATGGATCATGTCTCATTATATAGCGACCCAATCAATTCACAATGGAATTGATAAATGGTGTACTGGGAATAACTCATGTTTTATCACAGCTTGGTTTATATGCCGAAAAAAGAATAAATATCAGCAGAATACTTTAGGATGCCACTGATTGAAGGAATATTCTCCATTTCAACTGCTCTTAACAAAAATGATATTTAATTATCTTTAATATCATTTAAAGACTAATGACATTATTTTTGTAATGAACAGGAAGAACATTTAAATTAAAAATTATTCACAGTTGATTGACTGCTGAAAATTTTGATTTGGGGAAATCAAATCTTTCTTTCTCTGTGCCCTTTATAAAGTGGTGCAAATAAGATCTCAATTAAGAGAAAGAACAAAAGACAAAAAAGAATTGTTATTCAGTGACACAGGATATATGTTGTCCTTTTTTCAAGCAAGCATTCTTTCGGGTGCATTTTAATTACAGTTCAAGGAAATGGAAAGGCATTTATTTCTGTGGAAAGGTGAGGGAATGGAGGCTGAAAAAGCCAATAATGGCAGTAGTCACATAGAGGAATAATAGTTCAGTCCACTGTGCCTGGGGAGAAGTGCTGAAAACGTATAGTGCCAAGAGCTCCCTCTCCTTAAAAAGACATATTTGTAGATTAAAAACATAACTGAGCATCCTACAGTATGATACGTTTAAAATCTTTGATCATTGGTCATATTGCATGGAACTAATTGGAGCTGTAGTCCAAAACATTTGGAGGGCATCGGGTAAGAAAAGGTTGACGTAAGCACTGGGTTGGATTAAGGTGTAAGCAGTGTAAAATGCTGACTTATTGCCACATTTCAATTGCATTTGTATTT
The DNA here is from genome assembly GCF_035594765.1 of Anolis carolinensis. Classification (NCBI taxonomy): domain Eukaryota; kingdom Metazoa; phylum Chordata; class Lepidosauria; order Squamata; family Anolidae; genus Anolis; species Anolis carolinensis. The sequence continues at coordinate 106,392,579 of NC_085844.1, forward strand.
CAGAAGGTCTTGCTCAATTGTATTTAAAAATACCTTGCTTCATTGATATATTTATAACAAGGATGGAAATTCCTCCAAAATGGTTGGAAAATGCAATCAAGGACAATCATAAAGGGATGAGATTCCTTGCAGTTCATGACTTATTTTGTGTGAAGAATGCAGGTGGGTTTGGTGTGTGTGTGCATAAAATATATTTTATGTGTAGCTAATACATATATTTTCTAAGCAGCTAATATTGTTTTGTGCATTTAAAAACCACATGCATTATTTTCACAGTGTGGAGAAAAAATGTGCACTTTCCCTGCAAGAATGACATTGACTAAGGTTAACATTCCTAAATTTATAAGCAGTTTGAAAAAATAATTTGAGTCAGATGTGCAATGTTACAAGGGGCTGAATGAGAAAGAAGAATGTTACTCACTGCAAAACTGAAAACTATATTTTTAAAGAACATTTGGAATGCTTTCCTTTTATTATCATTTAACATTGTTACACTTGTTTGTAACCTGTTTTTTCTCCAATAACACTATTTAATAGAGGTGTTTGAAATCCCATTGGTTGATTTGGATTTCGGATAGTTTCAGATAGCAATTTCGCAGCCGAGACACCAAAAAATGACCGGGAAGGACCCCTTTGGAGTCTTTCTGGAACAAAACATGAGCCACCTAATCTTTTGGTTAAAATTCAAGAAACATCTGTTGATTCAAACTAATATTGCTTCCTGGAGCCCTTGGTGGTGTAAAGGGTTAAACCCTTGTGTCAGCAGGACTGCTGACCTGAAGGTTGATGGTTCGAATTCAGGGAGAGGGTGATGAACTCCCTCTGTCAGCTCCAGCTCCCCATGCGGGGACATGAGACAAACCTCCCACAAGGATAGTAAAAATACCAAAACATCTGGGCGTCCTCTGGGCAACATCCTTGCAGATGGCTAATTCTCTTATACCAAAAGTGACTTGCAGTTTCTCAAGTCACTCCTGATACAGAAAAAGGTCTTGCTCACTCCACTACCCTAGGGGTGGGGCCTGGCAACTGCTGGCTAATCCTAATTGATAGGAGCAGCTGAACTCAGATTTTTCCTTGTTAGCGTGACCACAGCCAATTAGAAGAAGTAAGCGGATCACATGTCTTTTTGCAAAGCTTGGTCTATATATAGCCATGCAAAGTCCTCCATTTTCTGTGGGTGGTGTGGAATTGGGGACAGAGAATGTGTGTGCTTAGCTCTGTTTGTTTGTCCTGTCGCTGCCTGCCTTTGTTTAGGAGTGCTAGCATTACTAGCTTTTTGAGAATTACTTTTCTTTTGACATCTCATTATTATTTTTATAATCTTCCTTATTCCATCTTTTAATTTAGAGAGGTGTGGGTGGGTGTGTGTTTGAGGGAGGGGGCTGTGGGTTTCAAAAGGTATTTCATGTGTGCATTTCTCAATTTCTAGTATTGTTTTTACCCTTTTTGCTTTTGAATCTAAGTTGACAGAGTGTGTGTGGTATTAGGGAGGGAAAACATATTTATTTGTTGCCTCCCTTAAGTCCCCATGGAGGGAAAGCAGGGTAGTATTTATTTAATATTCATTTCAAATTCAATCCCTGTCCAGCCCTTCCTACCTAGTAATTACCTTCTTCCTTGCAGTTTTTCTGGCTTGTGTACTCCTGCATCTGCAGTCTATCTCCCCTCCATCAAAAATTTACAGAATTACAAGAAAACCCTTTCCTTATTTGTTAGCTGAGTTCTGTGACTCTTTGTAGAAACTTTAGAAATTTTCCTAAAATTCAGTAGATGACCAAAACTTGGCAGGCTTGCAGTTGTAAATGTGTCCTACAAGTGGGCCAAGTTTGGTCCTAATAGACAAAAATAGTGATGGAAAGACAAGCCTCAAAAGTTTGTGTGTGTGTGTCAGGAGCGACTTGAGAAACCGCAAGTCGCTTCTGGAGTGAGAGAATTGGCCATTTACAAGGACGTTGCCCAGGGGACGCCCGGATGTTTGTTGATGTTTTTACCATCCTTGTGGGAGGATTCTCTCATGTCCCTGCATGGAGCTGGAGCTGATAGAGGGAGCTTATCCACGCTTTCCCTGAGTTGGATTCGAACCTGGCAGCCTTCAGGTCAGCAACTCAACCTTCAAGTCGTGAGACTTTAACTCACTATGCCACCAGGGGCTCCATTGGTGACAATGGACCAAATTTTCCTGAAATGAAAACACAACACCATATTTTGAAATAAGAATTTACTCCTCATCTCCTGATTTTTACTGGAAATGGAATGGAGGGGGATCCAAAATTTGAAACAAAAACAACAAATTCCTGAAGTTTCATACACACCCTACTATGTAACACATATCTGGTTCTTGGGATATAAATGTCATTTGCTAATTGGTTCAATCATAAAAAAGGATTTTTTTAAATTAAACTGCAAAATTGTTGTTTATGCAGGATGTCCTGCAGCACATTTTGCTATAATTTTCCAATGAATATCTCATAGAGTCTCAACCAATTCAACATTGGGGATTAATTCTTGGGACCACTTCTGCAACCTCAGGGGTCAATCCCCAGTGTCATCCCAGTTTTTCAGGCTCTAAGAGATGAAAGGAGCAGGATGGCATGCCTACCCTCTCTTTCCAGCCCCCCATTTCTTCTGTAAATTTACCAGAGGGGCCTGGCTGCATCCTCAGCCCCCTTGGATGCAGCCAGGCCCCTCAAATAAGTTTACAGGGGCAATGGGGGGGCTGGCTATATGCCCTTCCAGGTTCACCTCTGGTCTATCCAGGATAGCATGTAGCCAACCTCCCTGAAAAATACCAGGTTTTGGGGCTTCTGTATGGACTCAATCTTTCAAGATTTTGGCCTCTCTGGAAGGGCTCTTTGATTATTGGTCGCTTTAGGGTCAAGCAAAAAACATTTCAACTTTCCATGGGTTTTTTATGAATGTTTACCATGTGTAAACCGCACTGAGTCCCCATGGAAGGTAGCATGATATATAAATAAAGTTTTGTTGTTGTTTTATGCACCTTGCATAGTGTTTTGTGCAGGTGTTTATTGGCTGGAGGTGGCGTCCTGTTAGGCAGTCACTTTGCAGGTAGTGGTGAAGAGGAGAAGTATGGCGACAGGATGAAACTTGCTAAATGGTAGAACACATTTACCACTGTTACCCCTTCCTCTCAGGAAGACATTCCTCCTTCTCACCCACCCCAGGCCCCCCTCACCACCCCTTTTGGGGAAAGAGTGGGGCTTCTCCCTATATTCCAGCCTCGCCATTCTCCTCAGGGCCCATTGGGGAAATCAAACCAGCCCTTTTTGGGGAGAAGTGGTGCCTACAATTGAGATCTGGAGCCATTTACAAGACTTACATAATTCTTCCAAATGTCATAGGTAAGTGTTGAATCTTAAGGGGGTTTTTTTTTTTTTTTGCATGGATGCCCCTTGCATTTCTTAATATCAAGTCCTATGTATGAACTGTGTGGTGACCGGCCATGCACCGACCTCCACACATTAAAAAAAAATCATGCACAGGCGTCTTCCAAGAAATGGAGGACCATCATCCTCAAACTACGAGGGATCGCCTAAGGATGTATGAATCTTACAAAATAGATATGACAAACGAGGCACAAATGAAATTTTGGATAGCCCTATTAAATAGGAAAGTGAGAGAGGGTGATTTGTTTATTTTAATAGAAGCATCTGTAGCGGTAAAGTGTTTAAATGGATTGGAAATAGAAATAGTTGAAAATGATCAATAATGTCTATTATTATATATACGCATTAACTATAGACTTTCTGTAGGGAATAAAACTACAAGGGTATATTTGATTTCAATTATTAATGAAAGTACAATTTAGAAAGGAAGGGAGCATTTATTTTATGAGAAAGAGATATATGAGTCGCATAGTTCGCTTTAGCATGATAAACACTGATGAAAGATTGGAAATCTCTCTTATCTTTCCTGTTCTTTCTTCTTTTCTACCTGTATTCTCTCTCTTTTCCTTTCCTTTTTCATTCTCTTTCTTCCTTGTTATTTTCTTTCATGTTATGTATTGGTAATATATATATATATATATATATATATATATATATATATATATATCTGCAAAATTTAAAATTAAAACAAAAGAGGGCAATTCTGGCCTTCCTGCAAAGGGAGTTCCAGAGTCTAAGAACATACATCAAGAAAGCCCTCATTTGCATCCTCGCCAATTGTGCTTGAAATTATATAGGGACTGAAACAAGGGCATCCCCGATTATCTCAGGGCCTAGGCTGGCCTATGGAGGGATGAACAGTCTTTCAGATAGCTTGGATTTGAGCCATATTGGGAATTATAGGTCATAACCAGCCTTTTGAATAGTGCATTGAAATGAACTGGCAGCCAGTCCCCTCCCTCCCCCCCCCCCCCGGAAACTTGAATGAGAGTGGGACAAATGAAAATTAAAAACATTATTTTGAAGGAACAAAGCCAATGGCCAATGGAACATACTGGTACCTGATATGTGAAATTAAATATAAGCCAAGAGATTGGCTTATGCTCATTACACCAATTAAAATAAATATTATTAAATAATAATGAACATGTCTATTTAGCAATTCATTATGTGTACAAACTCTGCTGTTCAATACTTCATAACATTCAATTACTAATAGTTACAAGCTGTGAAATGCTAAAATAAAATATGATATTTTCATCTTCTCATATTGGATTTCATATTATATATCTCATTAAAAACACCCCATTGTTATCAGTTCAAAATGTATTTACCTGATTCTATCCATTTTAGTATAAATTGAAATTTTACAGCGTGAAATATCTGAGGTTATTTTTTAAAATTCAAAGAAGATATATCTTCGTGAATACACAAAATACACTTCATCTATGCAACTTCCTTAAAGATACATTTTGTAAAACTTCATTTTCAGTATTCTTTCAGATTCTGGTGAAAATGAAAGATGGCCAAGAGATGAATATCTATCAAATTCCCAGATGAGACCATGCTTTTAGGAGAGAAAATGGAATCCAGTGCTTTCTGGCAGACTGCAAACCATTTCAGATATAAATAGATATACGTGAGAAGAAGAGGTGTTTTTGAATGTGCCCCATCTTGCAGGGCAGAAAATGAAATTTGAAGGATAGTGAGGAATGGAGATATGTACAGTCTAAATAGACACCCCGGTTCTCATGTTCCAAGGACAGAGTTGTTCTTATCTGACCTGATAGTAATAACTGCAAAAGGGAGGAGCTTTGCACTATTATTTGCAAGTTAACATGATGTTTTATGTCCAAGGACAGAGTTATTCTTCACTGACCTACTAGTAAGAACTGCAACAGAGCTTTGCACCACTATTTGCAAGTTAACATCTTCTCACACTGAAATCTTATGGCTCTCATCCCATGACTACTTGACATTCAAATCCTCATCTCTTTTCCTTACTGATGGAAACAATTTCATTTGGTTCAATAGTTTTGATGAAATTAGCATTTTTAGACCCTCAAAGGCTTTGGCAAAAATGTGCACTTTACCTCAAACATATTTGTGAGTCTTACAGGGAACTTTTCAAAAGGTACAATTGCACATGAAATGATGTAGCTATTTAAAATGTGACTTGTTGAAATATGCACAATTGGGAAAATGTATTTTGTGGGAACGTAAATTACATAAATTGTGCATATACAGTGAGGAATTTGAGGACACCAGTCTTCAGTTAAAAATTAAAATTGAGAGTTTAAAATAAGCTAAAAGCAATTAGATATCAGCATCAAGTTCTGAGCTCTGCCGAGGCTATTCCTCCCATTGCTCCACCAGAAGTCAACCAGAGAAGTCAGCATAGTAGAGCACCTGATGAACTAACTTGGACACAGCCTATTATTTGAGAACACAGAAATGCTGGATCACTCTAACAACCACCATGTCAGGTTACACAGGGAAGCCAATGAAATTCACAAGCATGTGGACAATTTCATAAGAAAGGAGGAAATAATGTAAATGAACAAAATCTGGCTACCAGTATTAAAACCCCCTCTAAAATCAGGATTGTAAATAAAAAGCAACACTCAATAAACATGAGAATTCCAGACAGGAAACAATCAGGGTCAGCTAATACCTCCCAACAAAGGATCCCCCTAGACAGGAAGCAGACAGGCTTTGAAGCTGCAAGGACATTCTATGCTAATCAAGGTGGGCAGTTGCAACATTCACACTTGCATTCAACAGATAAGAGTTCTTTCTCTCATCCTGAACATTCCACAGATATATAAATCTCACTTGCCTAGTTTCCAACGGACATCACAACCTTTGAGGATGCCAAGCATAGATGTGGGCTAAACGTCAGGAGAGAATGCTTATGGAACATGGCCATATAGCCCAGAAAATTCACAGCAACCAAGTGATTCCTGCCATGAGAGCCTTTGATAACACATAGAGTTATGATTGTTGCAATCATGAAGTCACTGATTTACAATTCTAGTCATTTACTTCTATACATTACCCAATGACATGACAATATACATGATATGCAGATTGATATCTACAACTGCCTTAACCAGCGTATCCCTAAGAAAATAACCCCCTTGATGGATCGTCACCTTGTCGTGGCAAGGGAGTTTGCATGTTCCAATGAACCTGTAGCCATAACCACCAAAGTCATGTACTCCCAGGAGGGGCCTCAGGAGAGGATCCAGACCAAGCACAATCTGAAGACCCAAAGACCTCAATGGTGGAGCAGGCAGAAGATAATATGTTACATGTTGGCAGCAATAGGAAATTTCATGGCGGACTTGTGTTGGTTTTAAATAATGGTTTTAATGTGAAGATAACTGATTTTAGTGTTTATGTATTTTTATGGTTTATTTTATGTTCTGGCATTGAATATTTACCGTATATATTTTGCACTCCGCTCTGAGTCCCCTTTGGGGTGAGAAGGGCGGAATAGAAATGTTTTAAATCAACACACATGTTACAATGGCTGTAAAGATGGAATAAGGCTGCAACAGATGAGAAGTCACTGTTGTCTTGTTAACTATGCCACTGGTTGGGACCCTCATTCTATGAAGTCTGTGTGTTCATCAGCCATGCACTGACCTCCACAAATTAAAAAAAAAATCACACAGAGACATCTTCCAAGAAAAATAAAACAAAACCAAATGCCACATGGCGCTCAGCAAAGGTCAATGGGGCAGAACTGTGGAATCTGGAAGCTCCTAGTCACAGACTGGCATATGGGTGGTGAATATGGATTCAATCATTCTACCTCAAGGTCCAAAACAGTTGAGTAGTCCAGAAGCTGTATACATGACTGAGCAGCTCTTTTTAGGATCCAATCTGCTTACCTCACACAGGGAGGGGACAAGAAAAGGTGCCCTAAGCATAGTCTGCCTCTCCCATTCCTGACTGGATTGTTACATCCAGAGGGGTCACCACCTTGCCGCAAAAAGAAAAAAAAACGAATGTACAGACATTGTTGAACAAGAAACACTCTGAATGTATGACTATTGTTGCAAGAGAGCTGAAGCACTTTAACATTGACATAGCAGCACTTCAGGAGACCCAGAGAGCAGGAGAGGGACAGCTGAAAGAAGAGACTGCCTGAAGAAGAAGAAAGAATACATGGAGTTGGCTTTGCTATCAGAAACGATCAGAAACAACCTGGTGAAGCATCTGTCCAAAAGCACTCCTTGATATTAATAAACTACTCTCAAAGCTCCAAATTAACCTTGCCAAAAACCAGCAGGCAACCCTCATATGCAACAACAATAGATGGTGACGAAGATATCAAGGAAATTTTTTACTGTCAGCTGGACACCATCCTATCAGAGATACCCAAGGAGGACAAAATCAACCTCCTGGGGGATTTTAACACAAGAGTTGCACTAGACTTCAAACTGTGGCCATGGACCATAGGAAAATATGGAGTTGGAAACAATCATCTGAATGGCATCCTGATTCTCACCAAATGTGCAGAGCATAACCTTGTCATCACAAACACACTTTTCCCCAGAAAAACAAGTTGAAGATGTCATAGAAGCACCACCAGTCAAAGCATTGGCATGTCTTAGGCTCTGTAATTAAAGCCAGTGGACCTGATGGGATCCCTGATGAAATCTTTAAAGAGGGTGGACCCAAGCTGACACAACAATTCCACCAACTCAGGCCCGTAGCCAGGATTTTGATTGGGCGGCAGTGGGGGGAGGGCTGAGTCTGAGTGAGGGAGGATCTATCCTAGCAAACCTTTTGTATCATTATCCCAATACCCCAATGCATATGGGATATATTGAGCATGGTGATCAGATCATGATATGAATAAACATAACAGTATCAGTAAGACCTTCTTGCAGACCACCCTGAGAATTTGGGGGGGGGGGGGGGCTGAAGCCCCTTAACCCCCCCCCCCCCCCTCGGCTACATGCCTGCACCAACTCATTGAAAAAGTGTGGGTGACTGAAAATATCCCAGCAGACTTCAAAGATGCCACCATCACAACCCTTTTCAATAAAGAGGAAATAACAGAATGTGGAAACTATCAAGGTATCTCTCTTCTAACATCCGCTGGGAAAATCCTCACAAGAATCCTTGCAAACCACCTTCTACTTATTTCAGAAGACAGTTTCCCAAAATCCCAGAATGGCTTCCACCCCTAAACAACAGTACCAAGAAAAATGCAGGGAGCAAATCTAACCTCTCAACATGACATTTATTTGTCACAGTGAATCACAGTGAACTCTGCTCACCAATGATGATGAGTAAAATAAATCCCATTCTAATTAAACAAACATTCTTAAGAGAAAGGTTTTTTTATAATAAGAATGAATAACATTTGTGACATACATGCAAGACTAATTTAGAAATCTGTAAGGAGGTGGTTGTTTGAAATTCAATTTCCCCTTCTACTGCCCTTACATATATTGCTAATTGTATATTAGATTAAGTCAAGATTGGGAGTCTTTTTGACAAAGATCATACTGAATCATATACAAAATCACAGGGGACTCAGAATTCTGACAGAAAATATTGTGAGGCCAGGATGGTCTGCATTACAATTTTTCTGACATAGGCTTTCTGCCTAAGGGATATATTACACAATGAGTAAATGAATCACACTTGGATTTCATAACTGATGCTAACAACTTCACTCTGGTGTCCCCCTTCCTGCCCCCAGATTATAAAAAATGTGTGGTTTTTGAGTCAGAGGTAAAAGCTACTTGCCAACTCCAGCTATCTTGGTCAATCCAACACAACTTTTTTGTGTATATTTAAATGTGTTTAGGATTTTAACCTGTCTTTCAACCCTACACACGATCACTGTGTTCAGAGGATTTATTCTCAAATGAATTGGCATAGTATTGTAGTTTCAAACTATTTATTCTGTTTTGTTACTAGCAACCACTAACAGACATCTATTTGACAGTTTATTAAACAAAATATTACATGTTTCATTTTCTAGTGTTTCTTTATCTCTTATCCCCCCTTATTTTTTGCAACAGGATTATCATTTCACAGACTTTCCACAGACTTTACAGCATCATTCATGTTCAGTTTTAATTGTGCCATGAGTATTTTCCTCCCTTCCACACTCCCTGATTTCTTCTATGAGGTATAATGGATGTGATTTTCAAGTGTTTTGCTTCCCAACTCAGTTTCATTTCTAATGCTCTTTCTTGTCTTATTTTGGAGTCTGCAAATCATTTTGTATTAGGGCCAGACATAAGAAGAGGTGGCTCAAGACAGCGCTGAGCACAGCAAAGTCACAATGCTGTATTTATACTTGACAGCCCACAGTAACATTCCTGCGACTAAATACACTTCCCCTTTCTGATGTACTCACATTGCTGATTATTATTCTCAGCAGACACTCTATGTTGTTTCCTGCTGTTTGCATTAATCTAGAATTTGTTTTATTCTCAGCTTGACTTAGTTCTGTCTGATTTTTGAATATCTTATCCCCCATGTGTTCCATTTGTACACATCTCTCCCATCCCTTCACTGCTTTTCCCATCCAGCTTCATAATCCAGACAAATGTATTCAGTACATTAAAATGGCATTACTGTAGATTCCACACCTTCAATAATTATGACACTTCCAGATGTCATGTAAGATGGTAAAGGAGTATTATCTGTCAGCAAAACATTACCTTAAGCTGATTTGGATAAAAACTGGAGATTCCCCTTATGTGAACAGTCAAATAAATTGTATACATTCTTATACAGTTGCTACGTTCACAATATAAGAGGAATCTGGAAGGTTCCTTTTCAGTTGAGTGAAATATTCAAGGTATCTTGTGAAATACAAAACAAGTTTTGGGAAAGTTCACAATCCTTTTTAGGATAGCTCACCTATCCCTTTTTATCACAACTCTCAAGTTGAAAGAGGCAAGGAATGCTGAAGATGTATTAAAGCTAATTCAATACATTTAATCTTTTAAAATACTTTATATTCCTTATAACTGTATTCATAAGCTGTAGAGATGCCTAGAAAATCATCACTGTTTATACTTCTACAGACATTTTTTTCTTGTTAGTGTGCAGCTTTTTACAATGGTACGTCATTTATAACAAGTATTTTATGAGGGTGCTTAATCATTTTCCTATCTATTGTGATAAAAGATTTGAGAAACCTCTTATACTCTAGTCTAGGCATGAATGACATAAAGATCAAAGGGGGATTTCTTCCTTAATTTATTGTCACATTTTATTTGGCATTGGTTTGTTTCGGCTATTTGTATACATTTTCCTATTTATTTTTTATTTCTGTTCTCCACAAGAACTTGAGAAAACTGGAAGTAGAGTTCACAGAAGAACAGAGGATGGCTAAAGACAGGAATAGTAAGGGAAATAATAGTAGGTATGAATAGTTTATTTTTATTTTAAATTGGACTGCACCTAAAGATTATTGCAAAAATGCATCTGCTCCAGGGTGTGTTGTACTAGCCAAGTAAATTGCAGAAAGCATGATAGAGGAAGCCTGAAGGTGCTCTGCTAGTCACCAATTAATTTTCAGACCAAATTCAAAGAGCTGACATTTAAGGCCCCTGAGACACTTAACCTGAAATACAATAGGGAGTACCTCCAACAGAAATTGGAATATTGCAAGATCATCTTACTCTAGATATAGCTATCACCTAAAATGAGGTTGATAACTACCTTGAGTCCTGTTTTTGGTGGAGGAATATAAATTAAGAGCATCATCTCCTCCACCAAAGACCTTCTCGATGATGGGGTCCTCCTTGATAGAATTCTTTTGCTTTAGAAGACTGGCAAAACATTTACTTTTGTTTGTTCAGGCATAAGGCCTACAAAAATCCTGCTGCTGATTTTGCATATTGTGTCTATGATTGAATGCTATTTACAGATGTCTTATTTGACAACATTCATATTGAGCTGCATCTTGAGATGAAATAAGTATGTACATGCACGCACATGCACATGCATACACACAAAGCCTCTATTAAAGCACATTGTTCATTTAACTTGCTGCATTCTTAATAATTCTTCTTCCACAGTCTCTAGGCAATGACACTATGATTAAAGTAGCACTTATCTAATCAGTCATTTGGCTGAGGTCACTGTACTTATTAGGCATATGAGGATAAAAATGTAGATTACATATTGCCACAATCAGAGTGGTTTGTCAGATGAGACATAATTCACAGACTGTGATGCACAAAAATCCTAAGCCTAATTGTCAACATACACATGATGCTCAGTTGTGTGTAATTTGTCTTTAATTACTTCTCCTTTTACATAACGCAGCTGTAGAGGCTATAATCTAAAATCAAAGTCCAAAGAAAGAGGGAAATGGTTTTTGACCCTTATTCCTCAACTAGTTTTTCAATTAAAATCAACCCGCAAAAAGCCCAGATGCAATTTCTCACCAAAATTAGTGTGAGGCAACCCATGAAATATGCTATCACATGTGCTATTTAAAGAAAACTCTAAGCAAAGTAAATCAATTTGTAATTTTGAGTTTTCTCATTGGTCATATTACCATTTCTCATAAGACTGCAAAAGAATAAGACAAAATAACCATTAGCTTTATTATGCTATAGACCAGAGCTTTCTAAACATTTCATGTTGATGACACATTTTTCAGACGTGCATCATTTCGTGACACAGCAATTCTGATTTACTAGCAAACTGGAGGTTAAACCATCTCCTTACAAGAGAAAAAGACACGTACATAAATGATACTAACAAAATTGCAGTTTATATATCAGGATATAACATTTTATTTATTATTTTTGTTTACCATATTTTTACCCCACCTTTCTCAACCACAAAGGGGACTCAAGGTGGCCTGACACAGAAGCAACTATTTGATGCCTTAAAAACAATGTACAATTAAAATAAACATTTGACATTGAATTTAAAACACATTAAAACATTGAAAAACATTACATTCACTATTAAAACCACACTATCCGCAATTGTAATCCGGGCCATTCCAATAGTCATTGCACATAATTCCATATCCATCTATTGCACTACAATTACATACAAAGGGGACAGACAGACAAACAGTTACTTCTTATCCGTTCCATGTGTCTACACTGGGAACGTAGGATGGTTTTATGATGATCTAACAATGGACGATTTCCATTGAAAGTGTGGGCCGTAGTTCCTGATCTTTCAGATGTTGCCAAAACATCTGTAGGACCCAAGACGGAGAACCTGTAATTAAATCACTTCCAGTTTGTGAGTAGTGATCCCCATATTGTACGGTTATTAAGTAACATGCTCTTGACTGAGGATAACCCTCTCTGCAGCCCTCGGATGCTCGCCATTGCTTAATAATTATACAAGTTGGGAAATAAGGCAACTGTTTGTCTGTCTCTTCTGGAAACAGAAGAGGCAGAAACAAGGGACGAGAGAATGACCACAGTGTCTTTCTTACTGTTCTCATAAAATCTCATAAAAATTGTTACTTATTTTTTTAAAAAAATATATGATTTGTGACTTGTTTCACATAGACTTAGAGGTGTTTAGCTACTTTCATGTGATACATTTATACACTGCATCTGACACACTAATGGATCATAACACATAGTTTGAAAAGCCCTGTTATAGACCAATTTCTGGTTACATTGGGCAATTCTGCATGAAGAATGGCAACCCAGCTCCCTTCTGCTGGTCCTCTTTGAGATTCCTTATGTGGTCGAACTTCCTTCTCTGGAGGTTATTAAATATAGACTGGATGACCATCTGCCAGGAATGCTTAGACTGTGTATTCATGCATGGCAAAATAGTGTTGGATTGAATGTTTCCTTCAACTCTATGATTATGATTCTATGATTCCTTATAACTCATGAATATATGCAGGAGTACAACTTATAACTCATAGCTTTGATTGTAAGGGATGCAAATAGCTGTACTCTATTTAGGGATGCAATTCTTAACTCTTTGTCTTCTCAAAGGAAGAAACAAATGATTTAAGGATTTTTTCTTTATGCGGTGTGGAAGTCTTCAAAAATGCAAGTTTTTGACGTCTATTCACAATTTGGGGCTTCTGCACAGAATTCACAGGTGGTAGTTTTGTACAATAAACAGCCATGTTCATTTCAGGAAGCAACTTTTTCTGTACAGAAATCAGTATTTATGTGCAAATATTATTTTCTGCCCACAAAATGTTGTTTTCTCTGAAAAACAACTATGTGTGGATTTATTGCAAGAGAATCTGATCTGCAAAGATTCCCATCAGTCAATGATTCTTGTCAGGGTTTATCAATAATCAAACACAATCAAACATGTATTTTCATCTTCCTGTTGTGAAATTCATGTTAAAATCACAACAATCTGTTGTGCTGTAAACATGAAAGCAAAAAACATCAAGTAGTGATCATCCATCCAAGTGACATTTTAACATTTCCTCAAACTTTGTGACATCTTCATATTCTTCTTGTAATCATGTGGTCCTCCAGTTGTTCTTATACTGCAATACTCATTAATCCTCACCACCTGGACATGCAGTTCAACAACATTTCTTATCCCTAGAATGGGGCCCATGTGGACCTCCAGTGTTCCTGGCCTGCAGTTCCCATTCTTCCTCACAATAAACTATTCAGGCTACAGTTAATGAGAAATAGCACCTCACAATTCTCTTCTGGTCTTATTAACTAAGCATTTATCTTCTATGATTCCAAATGCAGAATCTATGGTTTTGCTTATTGTAATGTTTACTAATTTACTCATTTCAAGGGCATAAGCCCTTGAAAGTTTTAGTGGTCATACTTCTAACACAATTGAAATTCAAACACATGCGAATGGACTTCAGATACATGCATTGTGATTCAAACAATATTTACTCTCACCACAGGCAGTTATGGAAGCCACTGGAAGAAAAGCAATGAACGTGTACTTTGCATGCCTGTGAATACATTTGTCCATCAAGATAGTCCTATACCCACATTTGCTTTCACAGATCAAAAAAAGTGGTCTGAGTCCTAAATAACTTTGCCTCATGTTTGCACACTGATTATAATCTACAGGAAAAAAAACACCTCAAAGGTAAATTCAGGTACAAAAAAGAAGATACTTTTTATTACAGAAAAGCAAGGTAGGCAAAGCTCTTTATTTGTCATTTGTTGTCTCTCTAGTACAGTTTCATTCTCTTTTCCACATTGATTGGTCATCAGTGACTAACCCAAATGTATACATAACATTTCAACTGCTAAGATGTGGAAAAGTAAAAAAATAATAATTATGTGGACAGGCTATGATTTTGTTCCATACTTTACCCATGCAAGCACAGTTATTTCCTAAAGGAATCTGCAAACAAATTTCTCAGCATAAAAAGACACAGTCTGGCCTTAGTGACAGGTGAAGCTACAGCTTCCATTGACACCAACACAGAGATCTCTTCTTGACAACCCAGCAATTCAACTGAGATAGCATATAACAATTTCATAATGCTTCTCAGCTCTTCTTTTATATACTTTTTGGTGGTGGTGGTGAAATACAATCAAGTTTTTCTCCTCCCCGCTTTTCCTTCCTTTTGTCCCTTTCATTTTTTAATTTAGCTATTACTTTCCAGTCCCGTGGTTAATCTTTTATTCTAGACAAAATATCAAGAAACACTAGGATTTTGCCCCTATGCTTCCCTCTAACTAAAAAAATACTTAGGGCTTGCCCACCTCAAGTACTGTATGCTCAACACAGCTGCTGGCAGAGAAATTGGCTCCGTTCTTACCTCCCACAGTTTCTTGTAGCACAGCTGCTTCTGTTGGGAAGTTGTTTATTTCTCTTTCCTCTTTCATATCCCTGACCTTTTTTTTCCTAAGAAGTTGTGCAGTGTTTGGTGTCATAGTGATGAACGAGATGTGATGATGAGAACCTTACCGAGGTTGCAGCATGTAGAATTGAGGCTGGGGGGGGGGGGGAGCCTAAAAAGAGAGAGGGTTGGAGAGAGGAGGGAATGTAGAATTCTGACAGGATGAGCTGGCTGGCAGCCCATGTTTATAGGGTCTGTGAAGAATACAGATGAGAGAGCAATGGAGGCTGGTCTGCCGATAACATTATAAATCTCTTGCTTGCACTGTTTCCCATCCACCAAGGAAACAAATAAAATAAAGGTCTGAATGTTCTTAACGGTGAATGTGTCACAAGGCACTTCCATTTCACCCTTTGCCATTTGTAACAGAATTTGGGAGACTCTGATCTATCCTATCTGTAGTGTGCTCCTCACTTATCAAAGTGGTGAGAAGTCCCAATGGTAGCACTAGCACAGTTTAGCTTCCCTTGAAGGAGAAATTCTAAAAGTTAGGTGACTAACAGGAGAAACTATTATGTTTTTTTAGATTACAGAAAGGAGAGGCTGAAGGTGACAAGAAAAACACAGTCCTATTCTTGCTAACCAATTAAACACTCTGAAATGACAACAAAGGCAATTTTTTGTTATACATAGCCACAGCCAACTGATAATATTTGACCAGGAGTAACAAGAGAGTAAAATGTATGTAAATAATCACAACTCTCCAAGCAGTTCAATAAGGATTGAACATACACAGTAAGCAAAATATGGTAATGGTTCAAAATAAAATGAAAACAAGAAAGTAGGATGGAACGAAGTGTTCAGGAAGAAGGTAGAGCTGACTACATCCTTAATAGGAGCAGTTCAAACTACAGTGCTTGAATCCATTTATTTATTTATTGCTTAAATGTTCTAAATTATGCTAAAGGTGATATCCACTTTGAAATGTTAGCTATGCAAAGGCTGTGTTAGATTCTTCTTTTTATCACCATCATATTAGGTTCAAAGGGGTTGTGGAGCTTGAAAGCAGATGGGGCAATCCTGCCAATTATGCACTTAGTCACCATTGATTTCAAAGGTTAGAGATTTAACCATGTACTTAAATCTGCACTTGAAATCAATGTGACCCAATACTGCTTAGCTTGGTTTGGATTGCTTCTGATGCTTGCTTTGAGCTGAATCAGTAAAATGTGTTGCCTTCACCCGGATGATGTCTTTTCTAGCTTCAGTTCCACATATGCAACTTTTTTATGCCCACATTAAATAATGGAACTAAACAGAGAAATCAAAGCAGGATAGGATACAAAAATTCTAATTAGCACAATGCAACCTTAATGGAAAACAAAACCAAAATCTTGGCATTCATTTCACTTTCTAACAAATGTTTCTGAATATATCACTGAACAAAGAAAAAAAAACTTGTGCTTATTTCAGTGGAGATCCAATGTATTGCATGGAACATTTTCTTATCCTTGCACTTTACAAATCTTTGTTTTCATGGAATTTCTACAGACTTCTTCATTCAATACAGAATTATTAAGTTTCCACATATCTAGATTTTTGTGTATGAGAGAAATCTAAATCAACAGAGGAAATAGTAATTGGTCCATGCCCTTTTACATTATATTTACTTATTTATTTACAGTATTTATATTCCACCTTTCTCACCCTGAAGGGGACTCAGGGCAGATCACAATGCACATATACATTGCAAATATACATTCAATACCATTAGACAATGCAACATATATAGACAGACACAGAGGCAATGTAACATTATATCTTCCAGCTTCATGAGGGTATGCTTGATTCCAGCCACAGGGGGAGCTGTCACTTGACCGTCCACTTGTAACACCGAGTCCTTGATAGAGTACTTCTTCATCTTCCACATGCACGCTTCTGGACATTTTTATGGTGATAAAAATTAGTTAAATTAGCCTCCCACATAAGCAGTCTCTAAATTTTCCTACTTGACAGATGCAACTGTCTTTCAGGCTGTATAGGTCAACAGCAGGCTAGACTATTAAATGGTCACGAGCTCACTCCGATCTGGGCTGGATTCAAACTCATGACCTCTCAATGAGTAATGATTTATTGCAGCTAGCTATTAACCAGCTGTGCCACAGCCCGGTCCCCTTAGTAATTGACATGATGTAAGAATAATTTCAATAAAAAATTAATAAAGACTGTTAAAATGATATGAGGTAAATTCTGATAAGATACCATTATATGTCTTCTTTAAAACAAAATTTAGGAGTGAAGAGATGGTACCACATTATTCTTCTATGGTCATCCTCAACTGTATTAATTTATCCAGTTCTGGGTTTCAGAAGCATCCCCTGATAGTGACCATAACTACTTTCCAAGGTAATCCATACTAATGTTGAACAGCTTTTACCACCAGGAATTTATTCCTAATGTTTATTTATTTATTTATTTATTTATTTATTTATTTATTTATTTATTTATTTATAGTATTTATATTACACCCTTCTCACCCTGAAGAGGACTCAGGGTGGATCACCATGCAAACATTCAATGCCATATGAACATAGAGACAGACACAGAGGCAATTTAACCTTCTCCAGCTTCTAGCTTCCTGAGGGTATACTCGATTCTGGCCACAGGGGGAGCAGCTGCTTCATCATCCAATTTGGAATCAGTTTTCTTTTAATTCAAATCAATTGGGACATCCTAAAGGATGGAAACTAAACAACAGCCTCTGTTTATAGATTTTCAAGGTCAGAAAGTCAAACTGAGTTTGATCTATCCAGCAAAGGTTTTGGATTATGATTCAACCCAGAAGCCAATAATTAATTAAATATACATTTTAATTAAATGTAAAAAATTGTAGCAATTTTACTTTATCCAGTTCCAGGATTTATTCAATAAGAAAAAGACTTTAAAACATTAAAATCAACACAGCCTAAGGAATGCTTGTGAAGTGGAACATAATAGCCATTGCGCAAGGATTAAAAACAGAATTTTCTCAGAGTTTTCATGTGGATAGATTCTACAGAATGGATGGAGAATATGTGGTTTTTAGGCTGCAAGGTCACATGTGTGGACCTGTATCCACAAATGTGTATCTGTGTTGAACAAGATAGGTTCTCTAGGTTTGTTCTTAAGTTGAATTTGTTTGTAAGTTGAAACAGATACCCTTTTCTTTGCTAAGTGTAGCTCCTGCCATATATGGATATGTATGCTTTGGATATCACAGGGAAGGGTTAACACCCCTGTGATGTTTCTTCTGCTGTCTTTGCCCCCGTTCAGAAGATTTCACCTTACTTTCTGTTCCTGTGATAATTAATTGGATTTTCAAATGAATTGCTTGTTGTGGAAATGATTGATAATAACGCTTCAATTGAGACAATTCTTTCAGGAGTGAATTTCCCAAGGAGTAGGTTTCACTTCCTGTTGTCTCATCTCCATTCTTAACTACGAGTCATTTGTAAGTCAGATATTTGTAACTCGGGGACTGCTTGTATCTTAATGAGATTTTTCCCTTTAAATGTAGTGCTAGACCCTGCCAAATTTTGGAATTGTGTCAGTGGTGAAGATGCAGCCTGGTAATTTGAGAGAGAACTGGTGCCCAGACCAAGGAACACTGCCCAAATTATCCTGTGAAGTCTTGTCATTTCCCTTTCTTTTATGTTGAACTTCATTTAATTCTGAACTGTACTGAACTGCACTGATTAAAACAAAATTCAACAAAGAGTGATACCTTCACTGGCTAACCAAAATGCACAAAACTCATCAAGCTTTTGAGGCTCCACTGGCTTCTGCTGTAGTTCATTTGGTCTAGGGTGATCTTTACAAACATGCTTATGAAACCCAAAGGCAATTCCCTTGTTCCTCCTTCCAAATCAGGAAACACAACTCTTTGGATATTGAGTCATGGAATGTTTTTGCCAGCTTATCCAAATCACTTTTCTAAATCCTTCTGAAAATAATGTAGCACAGGCCTGCAAAAAGTCTGGACTATCCACTGCTAAGGTTTGGAAATGATTTGCTTTGTTTATTTGTGTCTGGTATATGCATCAACCATCCCAAAAGCAGAATTTTGAAGATTTACCATTGTCACAGTATGCAGAAATGTCATTTTCTCAACCAGCTTGTATCTATTGAAATCAGAGTGATTTACAGATACTGTGAAACTCTTGTAAATTATGAGAGTAATATATTGGTTCCAGCAGATGGCAAACTGAGAAACAGAAAGGTCAAGTAATTTGCCAAATATCTCTCAGAATGTCACAGTAGAAGAGTGATGCTTAATTTTTGTCTTCTTTCCCATCCTACCTCATTCTTTGTTCCTGCATTTTACCTTATTATGGTGACTTTATCAAAGCAGGTTTTGATGAGCATATTTTGTCTAATACAATACATCATTATTGACTGTATTACATTTCCTTCCACTAACGGCATTTTTCCTCCCTGAAGAGGTGAGATTATAATTGCAATGCAGTGTACTAGTACAACAAAAGTGGGATTATATATTACCAATTAGAGCTCTTGTAATTATTTTCACCTGTTCCGTCCCCCGGGACGATGGTTTGCCTTACATTTTGTTTCAGCCTCTGGCTGCAAAAGCCCAGGAAAAGTGGCTTGGAGTCTGCAAGAGCTGGCTGCAGTTTTCTTTGCAATGATTGGTCAAAGAGTACAACATCTTAGGACCGCCCTTTTTTACCAGGGTCTAGTCTCCATTTTGGAGCCTCATTTTGGCTATAGTCTTCCAAGGTGCTGCAGCTGTGCAAGCTAACTGGGACAAATCATCCTCAAAACCAGGCCAATCTAAGCCTATCCAAATTAGATAAGTATTGAATTATACTGATCTGGAATAGGAAATCTAGTTAGAGGAGCAGGGTTATTCCGTCGCTTCTAGAACTAATCTTTGCTGTAAAGATAGGGAAGGAAAGAGTTTCTCCTTCTAATATAGACAGCGTGATTAGGGTATAGTGGTTTTATAATTACCTTTGCCTTCTGGAACCAGGGATAATTCCACAACTAAAACCTATAGAAATTTGTTTCATTTTCTGTAACTTTAAGATCTGTGCCAGGTTTACAACCTTGTATGAATAAACATCCTTTTTTTGAAGTTTTCCAGACTCAGTCGTTCAATATTTTTAGGACAGCTTATAGGGATTTGCAGTTCGCCCGGATAAAGGACGGCACGTTTCAGCTTTATAGGTTTTTTATTGTCTGGCGAACGGCACATCACCACCAGTCTATTAAATCGCTTATCCTGCTCATTACCTTAAAAGGAGACAATGGAAGAAAAAAACAATAAATGAACGATAGCCAAAACAAAACAAGGTACCAAAGAATTCATGGGGGAAAAACAGAGCAAGCTATACT
Source organism: Anolis carolinensis (assembly GCF_035594765.1). Taxonomy (NCBI): domain Eukaryota; kingdom Metazoa; phylum Chordata; class Lepidosauria; order Squamata; family Anolidae; genus Anolis; species Anolis carolinensis. The sequence continues at coordinate 106,413,150 of NC_085844.1, forward strand.
GTCAGAGCTATTTCTTTAAAGACTTTAAACCATATTCTACTACCAGACAATGTAAGCTATATATAACTTTATTCATTCTTAAAGCCCCTAATGCTCTGCAACACTTTTTGTGATCAAGGCAAAGAATGCAAGCTAGATCTATGTATATAGAATGAGTCTGATTTTCAACAGCATGATTATTGCTGGCTAAGGTTACTAGCCACCACATTAGGAACATCTCTAACTGTATCATGAGACTGTTTCATCCATAGGTGGAAGACTGTACAATGAAAATAAAAATCACGTGATGCCCCAGATGTTCATGGACAGAAACTCTCAGCAATTATCATATAAGTGAGGAATTCTGGGAGGTACTTCCACCATATCTGAATGATCACATGATTCCAACCTCTATTGTAAAATATGTAAGAATTGAAGCAAAATAATGGGATTGCCAATCTCAATTCTGATCACCCCAGCAAATTATTAGAGGGAGAAAAGTCTTTGAACCTAGAGCTATTATATTTGTTATGTTTGCAATTCTCTAGCAACTTTGTTTTTATCACTTTCTTATGGGTACACTCATAAATTTATTTCTCCTTTTTTCTGAATCAATTAGCCATAGGGCTGGACTTTAGAACAGCTGGTAAAACACCAGGAGTAATAAGATCTACCAACTAAAAGGTGGCTAGTTCAAAGCCTGGTTGGGGTGAGCACTCGACAGTCAAGCCTGGCTCAATGTTTACCTAAGCAGTTCAAAAACAGCTTAGAGTTGTAAGTAGAGAAATTAGGTGCTGCTAATTAGCGGGAGAAGTATTTTACAATGCCATAAAGAACGAGAACAGAAATGCAATGACCAAAAGGAAGGTGGAAGGAGAAAGTCCTGATTGCTCTTCATCATAGAGAAAGGCGCAACAGCACCCCCCGTGACTGAATCTGAATTCAACCTACAAGGCATCAAAACTGGATTTTGAGACAATATATCTCCTTTCTATCTGTTCTGTTCTGTCCTGTCTGTATAAACCACATTGAGTGTTTTCCATGTATGTGTACTGTGATCCGCCTTGAGTCCCCTTGGAGAGATAGGGTGAAATGTAAATAAAGTATTATTATTATTATTATTATTATTATTATTATCAACACAACGATGTTGTATGGCACAGCAAACAAGATAGATATGCTGGATTTCGTTTCGCAAAACCACAAGTCGAACACTTCCCAAGTGTCTAGGACTGTGTGATGTATTTTCTGATGATGCGTGCAGATCCCAGTAGGGTGGCCTTTTGCAGTTGGCAGATGGTGATTTTGTCAATGTCTATTGTTTCCAAATGCCGGCTGAGATCTTTTGGCACAGCACCCAGTGTGCCCATCACCACCGGGACCACCTGTACTGGTTTCTGCCAGAGTCTTTGAAGTTCAATCTTGAGGTCCTGATAGCGGCTGAGTTTTTCCTGTTGTTTTTCATCTATGCGACTGTCACCTGGGATGGCAACATCAATGATCCAAACCTTGTTCTTTTCCACAACTGTGATGTCTGGTGTGTTGTGTTCCAGAACTTTGTCAGTCTGGATTCGGAAGTCCCACAGTATCTTTGCATGTTCATTTTCCAATACTTTTGCAGGTTTGTGATCCCACCAGTTCTTTGCTGCTGGGAGGTGGTACTTGAGGCATAAGTTCCGATGAATCATTTGGGCCACATAGTTGTGCCTCTGTTTGTAGTCTGTCTGTGCGATTTTCTTACAGCAGCTGAGGATATGATCAATGGTTTCGTAGGTTTCCTTGCACAGTCTGCATTTTGGGTCATCAGCTGATTTTTCAATCTTGGCCTTAATTGCATTTGTTCTGATGGCTTGCTCCTGGGCTGCAAGGATCAGGCCTTCTGTCTCCTTCTTCAGGGTCCCATTCGTGAGCCAGAGCCAGGTCTTCTCCTTATCAGCTTTTCCTTCAATTTTGTCAAGGAACTTTCCATGCAGTGTTTTGTTGTGCCAGCTGTCAGCTCTAGTTTGTAGTGCGGTTTTCTTGTACTGGTTTTTTGTCTGCTGTGTTTTGAGGAGTTTCTGATTTTTGACTTCAATCAAAGCAGGTTCTTCACTTTGCTTGACATATTCTGCCAGAGCATGTTCTTCTTCTTTGACTGCTTGCTTTACTTGTAAGAGTCCTCTGCCCCCTGATCTTCTAGGCAGATATAGCCAGTCAACATCACTGCGGGGGTGCAGTGAATGATGAATGGTCATGAGTTTTCTTGTTTTTCTGTCCAAATTGTCCAGTTCCACCTGTGTCCAATTTATAATGCCAGCAGTATATCTTATGACAGGTATGGCCCAGGTGTTTATGGCCTTGATGGTGTTGCCTCCATTGAGCTTGCTTTTGAGAATTTTTCTGACCCTTTGTGTGTATTCTTTGCTGACCACAGTTTTCACATGTTCATGCTTGATGTTGTCCAGCTGTAGTATGCCCAGATATTTATAGGCCTCTGGCTGGTGACACTTTATTGTTTGGCCATTGGGCATATTTGTGCCCTCACTTTCAATGATTTTTCCCTTCTTCAATGCCACTGTCGAACATTTGTCCAAACCAAACTCCATGTTGATATCAGTGCTAAGAATTCGGACAGTGTTGGTCAGAGACTGGATTTCAGTTTCCATTTTCCCATATAGCTTCAGGTCATCCATGTACATCAAATGTGAAATTTTGTGAGAATTCTTAGATATTTGATAGCCGAGATTTGTTTTTTGTAAGATTGTTGATGGAGGGATCATGGCAATAATGAAAAGCAGAGGGGACAATGAATCTCCCTGGAAAATTCCTCTCCTGATGTTGACAAGTCCATAGCTTTCATTTCCAACAAACAGTTCAGTTTTCCAGTGCTCCATCATGTTTTCAATGAAGGTGCCAACTGTTTTACAAATCCCGATGGCGTCCAGGCACTTGATGATCCAGCTGTGTGGGAGTGAGTCAAAGGCCTTTTTGTAGTCAATCCACGTCATGTGAAGATTAGCTTTTCGGCTCTTACAGTTCTCCAGAATCATTTTGTCAATCAATAACTGGTCTTTTGTGCCCCTGCTTTTCCATTTGTTGCCTTTCTGTTCATCTGGCAAGATGTTTTTTTCTTCAAGATAGTCTTGAATTCTGTCAGCTATGATGCCAGTCAGTAGTTTAAACATAGTGGGCAGACACGTTATTGGCCTGTAATTTCCTGGTGCTGCTCCTTTTGCTGGATCCTTTTGTATCAGGTATGTTCTTCCAGTTGTTAGCCATTCACTGATACTTCCTTTCTGCAGCATCTCATTGAATTGTTGGGCCATTTTTCCATGTAAACTAATCAGATGTTTGAGCCAAAATCCATGAAGTTGATCACTACCAGGCGATGTCCAGTTCTTGACTTTTTGCACTCGTTTGCTGATCATTTCAGTTGTTATTTCCATCAGTTCCATTTTGTTCTGTGAGAATTTTCCTTCAAACTCCTTTATCCACCCAGCGTTTTTGTTGTAGTGTTTATTATTTTCCCAAAGTTCTTTCCAGAACTTTGTTGTTGCAGTTTTCTCTGGCTTTATGGTTACTGTGTCTGTTTGGTTCAGACTCTGGTAGAACCGTCTTTGGTCTGATTGAAACAGTTGATTTTGTCTGTACTGGATGATTCTGGCTTCATACCTTTCAATTTTTCTGGCTGTTGCTGTAATTTGTTCTTTCACGATTTCCAAAGCTTCTTCAATTTTTCTGGTGTTCAGCCAGTACTTTCGGATCAGGTATTGCTTGATTTTGTCATTCTTCAGTTTCCTCTCTTTCATATTTTTCAGGTTACTTGCATCTGATCTAAGTTTCTTGATTTTCAACTCTAGCCTGACCTTCCACTTTGGTTTTCCAGTCGATTTTCTTTGGGGCTGCCTTGGTTGTAGGAGCCCAAGTTCTTCTGTTACTATCACTGCTGCACTGTAGGCAAACTGGTTTGTTTGTTCAATTGATGTTATTTGGACAGTGGAGAGTGCTGCATTCACATCTTTCATGAGAGGCGCCAGGTGTCTCTTGGGCACTGTTTTTAGAGTTGGGAGCCGCTGTCTTATTGCATTTGCTGCAGCATGAGCCATGATCTTATCCTTGAGCTCTTGTTGTCTTGCTGTCAAGGTTCCTGGTGGTTCAACAGATGTTTCAAGTGCTGGTTCCTCAAATTCTTGCAAAAGCGCCACACTTTCTTCTGGTTCAATCTGTTCCACCATTCCAAGTGTTGCTGGAGTCTCTGCTGCTGTCTGTGCTGTGGTCTGATGGTAATCTACTTTGCAATTATTATTATTATTATTATTATTATTATTATTATTATTATTTTATGACACAGCAAACAAGATAGATATGCTAGATTTCATATCACAAAATCACAAGTTGAACACTTCCCAAGTGTCTAGGACTGTGTGATGTATTTTCAGATTATGTGGCAGATCCCAGTAGGGTGGCCTTTTGCAGTTGGCAGATCATGATTTTGTCAATGTCTATTGTTTCCAAATGCCGGCTGAGATCTTTTGGCACGGCACCCAATGTGCCCATCACCACCGGGACCACCTGCACTGGTTTCTGCCAGAGTCTTTGCAGTTCAATCTTGAGGTCCTGATAGCGGCTGAGTTTTTCCTGTTGTTTTTCATCTATGCGACTGTCACCTGGGATGGCGACATCAATGATCCAAACCTTTTTCTTTTCCACAACTGTGATGTCTGGTGTGTTGTGTTCCAGAATTTTGTCAGTCTGGATTCGGAAGTCCCACAGTATCTTTGCGTGCTCATTTTCCAAGACTTTTGGAGGTTTGTGATCCCACCAGTTCTTTAATGCTTGAGGTGGTACTTGAGGCATAAGTTCCAATGGATCATTTGGGCCACATGGTTGTAGTCTGTCTGTGCGATTTTCTTACAGCAGCTGAAGATATGATCAATGGTTTCATCGGTTTCCTTGCACAGTCTGCATTTTGGGTCATCAGCTGATTTTTCGATCTTGGCCTTAATTGCATTTGTTCTGATGGCATGCTCCTGGGCTGCAAGGATCAGGCCTTCTGTCTCCTTCTTCAGTGTCCCATTTGTGAGCCAGAGCCACAAATAATAATAATAATAATAATAATAATAATAATAATAATAATAATTATAGATAGATAGAGCAATTGATTGAGGGATAGTTCACACTCACAAACACTATGTTTTTATAATATTTTAAATAAACAATTTGAAACATATTTTAGCCAAGTAGATGCTAGGTATTGGATTAATAAAATCCATCAGTATCACAATCTCCTTCCAGATATGAAAGTAATACTGAATTTTATTCACCCTACTTCCAACAAAGTTGACATATTTCTAACAACCTTATCCCAACTCTATCTGTTTTAGGTCAAACATTCTCACTGCTGTACTGTAGTGCTTCTTCAATCCATGATCTTCTTAATGGGAAGAGCTGTTTTTAACACTTAACATTCAATCCCCATACTCTCTTTCTCTCTTAATATCTCCTTAGATCCCTTTGTCTGTCTATATAATTTCTCTTTGCAGTTTGTCTGGTTGGCTTCATGTGTTACACTCCTGAGAAGAAGACATTAACACTTGAACTTTGTTTTAAGAAAGACGATGACACCCCAATTCAACTTTTCAGTGGTGTTGTGATCCTATTCCGTTAAAGTTAATTTAATAAGTGCTAGATGAAACACTTCATTCCCTGCCAAGACCCAAGTTCAGAAACTGGTGATTCTCCTGTGACAAATAATAACACCAGCAGTTAATAAAGCTATCTAAAGAATACATTTCTCTTTTCCTCATTGAGAGAGAGTACCAAAGGGATGACTGTTACACTGGTGGGGTGAGCAAATATACCATATGGATCTTATGGGAGATTTTTTTTTTTAGGAATGGGGTTATTTTTTTATTTTTTTTTGTAACCCGGAATGAAACATTATCAGTTTGATTCCCTGCTCTTTCCACACATAAAGATGTTTAAACTCAAGTTCTTTTCTGACCCAAATATGATGAAATGTACAATAAATTGTTTTTAAAAAACAATAAATTAAAACCTAATTTCATCCCATCTCTAATCATCCAGATTTATTAAGTACAGCTAGTCCTGACTCAAATAAGGCCATATATGTTCCTTACTCTAATCCAACCACTAAAAGGCTGAAGGCCTGTTTAAATGTCAGCACCTACAGGAAAAACTGAATAGAGATAGGGCTAAAGGACCTTGGGAAGAGGGACAGAGACAGTTATCTCCCATGTCCTTCTCAAACTGAAGGTGGTAGGGCAAAGAGAAAATCCTCCCAAAAAATCACAGGACTAGGAGAAGTTTCAATGGGGGAAACAGGTTTTTCATACCATTCAGAACTATTCTGCACAGAACTTTATAGGTCACATCTTTCCTGTAATATATATATATATATATATATATATATATATATATATATCTCCTTAGATTAGCAAGTATGTCACAGAAAGGACTAGAAAATAGGGCTAGAAAATGGCCATAATATGTGATTAACAAAGGGTGATTATTATTTTTACAGGAAACTAATTAATTTCTTCAAATAAAAGAAAACCAAACCAATACCCAAATTGCAAGTCTGCAAAGCTAAAGAAGTCATGAAGCACTAATCTATGATAATGTCTGGCCCCCAGTAGAATCGTTTTGCATAGTCTGTTAAGCAAATGAGCGCTCTGGGATGTGCAAGAAGAGGGCTAGTCCTAAGAAAAACAGAGCAAGGAATCTGTGTTACAGCATCCACTTAAAACAAAACAGAGCACACATTTTGTTAAATTACACTAACTTAGAACTAAGCTGCTATTTAAAAAAAACCAAAAACAATATGAAAACACAGAGCTGAGGCTTACTGCTATTTGCTGTATGACTATTATACATTCCAGTACCATAGTGTCCAAAACCAGTTACTTCCACATTCTCAGGAAGAAACTAGCGCTCAGGATGTTTTTATAATATGTTTTACAAGCTGCAATCAGAAATTTTACATCTTACTTTAAAACAAAGAGCTTCTTATACAGTTTCAAACCAGTAATACACCTGGTTTCTCCAACATCTCATTCTAGGTCAAGTCCAAATGCCTGCAGTCTGCTTCCTCTAATAAGCTTCTTCAATGTGTTGACCTTGTGCTCCTTGTTCTCATGGCACAACTATACAGACACTTAACCCTGAAACGAGGGTGGGGAATCAGCTCCACAATGGCTGCATAATACCTAGAACTTATTTCATTAGCTTAGACTTGAGCTACCTGTACATTAGTAAAAGTCACAACTTGTTTAAGAGGTTTTGTTTTGTTTTGTTTTTTAATCTTGAGTAAATGATGATTTAACTCTTATGTAAATAGGCGGGGACACAGGATGGCATTACTTTCTCCCAGCCATGGTTCTCCCTCTGTTGTATAATATGTGGTGACTGCTGCTCAAGCTTGCAGAGCTTTTTTTAATACAATTGGACATTAGTATTACAAACGGCAATGAAAAACACGAGTTAAGGAGTCCACACAGCAGCAATAGAAGCTCTTGGTTCCTTCTTTAGTCAAGTTGTTTTACCTCAAAGTTTTGGTTCAAGAGCCAAGAACAGTAGTTATGAGAGAGGGAGGCCACTGCAAAATATTAAGTTTGCCTTTGATGCAGAAAGTCACAAAACATCAATGAACAATGCATTTCTTCTAGGTATCATGGAACATCATGGAGGCCCATCTATCAATATTGACAGTCTGCTGTTCCTGAATCGTATAACATCTTAAAATATATAGCTTATAAACTTCTAAATCTTTATTGCAGGCTCTCTAGCAAGTTCTTCTGCCTTCTGACATGCAAGAAATGACTAAAGGAGAAAATGCCTTTTTGGTGGTTGGAATACCCTCACAGAGACTTTTTACTGTTTTCTTCATTGAGCCTCAGTTGTCTCTTTAATTAGAATGGGTTCAGATTCTTTTTATACAGTATTCTGTAGGAGGGAACCTTAGTTAGACACTAAACCCTTTAAGAAACCCGTCCAGAGGCAGAGATTGCAGTCCTCCTCAGCAACTCCTTTGTAGTTAGTCAATCTAAGGGTGCCAATGAGCTTAGAGGCAGCAATATCTTAAATGTCAAAGTGTAAGGAGATTTAGTCTAAGATTTAGGAAACCAAATTAAAGAAATTCAGACGAAGTTTAAGCAGCCAAAGGTTGAAGAAATGTAGTTTAAAACTTGGAGAAACAAGGTTAAAGTATTAAGGGACCAAGTGTGCGGTTTAAAGAAGGAAAGAGACTTAACATGAGGTGTTAATAGAAGTCAAAGCCAGGCAAAGAACATAGAAAGGAGGCTAGAAAGAAGATCTCTTCAGAAGAAATAAAAAGAAATCCAGTTAAGTTCTGAGCTTCCATATCTTCCTTTAAGTTACCATTTGTTAGTCAGATCCTGGGAGGAATAAAGTACTGTTCTTCAATACAATTATTATTTTTGTTTACTGTTACATTTTTGTTGTCAGTTTCCAAATCTTTTTTTGAATTGACTGTCTGTTCATTTGCAGGCTCAATTTAAAATACAGATTTGAGATTAGAACTACATTTGTCTGTAGAACTCTGTCCATGCACCCAAGCATTAATATTGGCTGTGGCAACCCAGCTTGTCTAGCATGAAGGATATAGATTTGTTTATGATGACCCCAACTTGTGGAACTGCATGTAGCCGGGGGGGGGGGGGGGCTGGTCTGTGAGAAGGCCTTACATTTATTATTTAAACTGTTATGTTTATTCATATCATGATCTGATCATCGTGCTCAATATATCCCATATGCATGGGGGTATTGGGATAATGATACAAAAGATTTGCTAGGGTAGAACCCCTCCCCCTGAAACAAAATCCCAGCCCCCTCTGAATCAAAATCCTGGCAATGGGCCTGCCCCACCCCTATAATTGTTCTACCATCATCTAAAGATGAACCCTTAGGAGAGTATTTGAAAGCACATGGTGCTGCAGACATTGTTGAACTGGAAATCCTACAAGCTTTAGACAACCTAACCAATAGTGAAGGATCAAGTGTACAATAGTCCTTTACATTAGGAAAGCTAGACATGTCCCATTTCTTCCTTAATATTAGTTTATTTAACTCTCTCTTTTAGTGTCAATATTCTTTGTGTTCCTTTTTTTAACCAGAGGGGAGCTCGTTTTCATTTTATTGATATTGATATTGCTATCATATATTAGGAAATGAAATAAACAAATGAAAACATTAAACAGTTGTTGGAGAGTATTTATTTTAAGTATGAAAGTTAGATTATGATTATTACTGGTGTGAACATAGCTTCTCAAAACTACAAATGTGCCCGGTTCAGATAATAAAGTATCACTCATAAACGTTTCAGTATATGATGAATTGACTATTATGTCTCCCATTGTCTTCAAATGCTTACTCATTTCTAGGGGGAAAAGATTTGGTCATACTATAAACTGAAAGGTCAAAGAAACTATAGATTGTAGGCATGTTTGTGAATGAAAAAATGCAGACAAAGGCCTTTCTAAAACTTATCAGTAAGTTTAATATTTTCTAACCCTTAGTATGACAATGCCAGTAATTTCCCTAGATTTAGCCAGAAAAATTGAGCTTTCAAAATTCCCTCTTGGACAATTTTGCTTTGTCTTAGCATTCCCTTTCTTTTTCTTTATAATGAATACTATCAAGGAGGCAAACCAAAAGTAAATGAAAGTTTTAAGCAATACAATAAAAGTTCACTCAGCACTGAGACTCAATTTAGAACTTGGGTGAAAAGAAATTATTTTTCTTAGTGTTCTGCAAACTATGTGTGTAATTGCAAACTCATTCAAAAACAGGTTGCGGCCACTCTTGGTGGCTGGTGAAGTGTGTTTGCTTTCATGGGTCATGGAATTTGCAGGTCTACTCTGATGAGATTATTTTCTTCTGTCAGTGGATAGAGTTTTTTGTGAGCAACATTGTCTACCTATTCCTTCTATTACATTTTCAACAATCTGCCATAAGTTGGAAATGTTGTACCATTTGTAAATGTGGCTTTTAATCACTATGGACTGGAAATAGCAATTCACATTTTTTGGACAAAAATCCACTTTTCTTAAATAGTTTTCTATCATTAGTTTTTTGTGCCTTTATTTTCTTTGTCTCTACTGAAGGCTTGATGAGTAAGACAATGCAACTTGAAAGCCAGCAAAGGGCAGTGGTTTCAGTCTTAGTCTACATGACTTGAGAGACCAGGGTTCAAATTTGAGCTCTCATGGAATTTGCAACCTTTACTTGCCTACACTAACTGTTGGTGAGATTGCATAGCTCTAGGAGTGTAGGCAAAGAATCTTTATGGTTTCTTTCTGTTTCTACCTCATCAGAAGGGGTGATTTTAGCATCCTAGGATGCTTTCACCCTGTCTGGGGGATTGAGACTGATGCTGGACATCACACAGAGGTGTGTGACATCCTGTGGGTACCGTCCACAACTGGGGTGAAAGCTTTGCCAGATGTTTTACCCTCAACACGGGAGGCTTCTCTACAAAAGTGATGCTTTCCCCATGTGATGTGGAAAGTGATGTGGAGAGGGAGCTGCACACTGGGTGAGAGATTTGCCCCCTTGCTCCCTCTTTCCTTACAGAAGCCTGACGAAGCATGATGCTTCACTTGAGCTTTCTGATGAGGTCCTTAATATGTATTGTTTATTCACATACACTTGCTACCTGAATCACATAGCATTTCATTTGTTCTTCGAGACCTCGTCTGCTTTCACTCATCTCTCTCTCTGCCTATTTTGTTAATGCAAGATTAATGTAATGTGAATGTTTAAATGTAATTTTGTGCAATGTTTGTGAATGTAATCTGATCGCATCAGCAGAGAGTGTATTGACACTGAAAGGGTTAATCAGTCAAGCCTCTAATGACTGTGAAGATGTGACCCTGAGTGTGCCTGGAACGCATAGGGAGGATTCAGAGATAGGATTTCTTCGTTCCTCTTACTTCAGTGTCTTTTGTCTTGTTTCTGTCTGTTAGATTGGATGTCAATGCTAGTGTGTGCTGTATATTTGCTCTACTCAGTAAAGCTACATGTTTGTTTTTACTGAAGTCTCAAAGTGTCCATTCTTCTGTGCTCCAAAGCTTCAAAGCTTCTGTCACACTCTGACATATTCTCCATGACACACATGTTATAACAGCCATTTCTAGATGAAAGGCTCAAACTCTCCTGATATTATGTAGCATTCTTTCTTTTCTTATCTCAAGGAGATGAACCTGAATCTACTCTGCACAAGTATTTGTGAGTAAAAACGATTTTATATACCTTATGAAGAAGACTATGGTTCCAATTACACTGCCATATATAATGCAGATTGTCTGCTTTGAACTGGATTATAGGGCAGTGTAGACTCATATAATCTATTTTAAAGCAGATAATCTGGAATCAGATATTGGATTATATGTCAGTGTAGATCCTGCCTAAGTTTGACTCCTTTTTCTTCTAGATATTCTGTGGGATGATGAGTTGTTCAAACTTCCGCCTAATGCATCTGATGCTCTTCTTGAGAAATAAACAATAACCTCTCATATCACCAAATACAAATGGAGCCCCCAGTGGTCCAATGGGTTAAACCTTTGTGCCAGTAGGATTGCTGATGAAAAGGTCAGCAGTTCAAATCTGGGGAGTGATGTGAGTTCCCGTCTGTCAGATCCAGCTTCCCATGTGGGGACATGAGAGAAGCCTCCAACAGGATGGTAAAACATCCAGGCCAATGTCCTTGCAGACAGACAATTTTCTCACACCAGAAGTGACTTGCAGTTTCTCAAGTCACTCCTGACACAAACAAAAATCCAATACAATTATTCATGGACCTTGGCCAAACCATACCTTCTTAGCCTCAGAGGAAGACAAATCCTCTCTGTCTGTCCAATAAAGGAAGGATATGTATTACAGAGGAGTTCCATGGAGTCATGGAGCTGCCACTGGACTAATACATGGCAGAGGGAGATATGCAAGAAGTAGGCAAATTAAAGGAGTGGTGAGCGAAACAGTTTATTCATTGTCCTCAAAATGTCTCCCAAGTCTAACAGCCCATATAGTCTTGGTGAAGCCCCCCCCCCCCCAGATTGAAATAGTTACTGTTGAATGCAAGGTTGGTAAATGAAAAAAGTGGTATTCAATATTTGACCCCCAATAAGCCTCACAACCTAGCCTGTATTATAGACCTGGCTAGATGAGAACTCTGTGTGTGTGTGTGTGTGTGTGTGTGTGTGTGTGTGTGTGTGTGTGTGTAATCTCTTTCAGTTCTGCCTAACAGCTTCACTGGCCACTCATTTGTTTCTGGGTACAATTTAAACTACTACTTCTGACATATAAAGGTCCATATGGCTATACCAAGAGGAAGACATTTCAAGCAAGCCTTTGGAAATCTATGTCCTCATTGTAAAAGACCATGTGGATCCAGAATAGGTCTTCACAGTCATTTATGGACCCGCCCTTGGAAGACAATCATACTCAGCCATGCATGAGCTAGCTAGCAAACTATCTCTTCCTGTCTGAAATGACTCTGAGATCATCAGGAGAGACCTTCCTCTAAGCCCTCCACCATCACTATCATGGTTGATGGGAAAAATGAAAGAGGGCAGCTGCTTCAAGACTCTGAAACTCCCTTTACAAGGGAGTGGGAGGGGGGGAGAGATGGGACAGCCCCCCTTTTGTTGTCTTTCTTTTGACAGATTAAAACTTTATATCGAAACATAATGTTTTGAAAGAATAAGCTAGGGAGTGCTTTCCTATTTGAAAACAATTTTGAAGAGTTTTTTATCATTTAAAATTGTATTTTATTCTTTCTTTCAGATCTGGATTTTTTAAATATTGTAATTAGTTTAGTTTTATTTTGATATTTACTTTTTGCATGTTTTTAATTGGATTCTTTTCCATTATAAATTGTTTTGCATTCCAGTCTTTGTGAAAAAACAAGATATAAATAAATATAAGAACAACAGCTCTTGCCAAGAAACTCTGTGATAGATTTGTCTAAGGGTCACCATAAATCCAAAATGACCAGAAGGCCCAAACAGCAAGCACAAAATTACTATTTCATTATTGGTATTTCCAGTTGTGAGCCAGCTTCAGAAACCTAAGCATTTTCTCTCCCACAATGCAGTTTCTCCCCATTCAGGTAGTCTCTTTTCTTTAGATTATCTTTAGATTAATGAAATTTGGATCTTGATTTTTCAGGATCAGTCATATATGAAATATACTTTAATTTTAAAAACAAAACAACAACAACAACAACAGGCAGAACGGATATATAACCATGCTTTTCGCATCCCTACAGTTCATAGTTTATCAAAAAAAATAGATCAAATGTTTTAATATAATCAGAATGAATGGGCATACAACCAATTTTAGATTATGGTAAATACCTCTACTGACTAGTCAGTTGCAGTTCTATATTATTTTGATTTACCCTGAATAGACATGCAACCGATTTTAGATTATGATAAATTCATGGAAATTAGATAAAGTGTAAACTTCTACTGTTTGCTTGCTAAGTAGTTTGGCTGGTTGGTTTTACATGGAAGAATAATTGGGAGAAAGTAGGAATTTTTGTAAAATTATGATGGAGGATCTGTCACTTTCCACATATTGAAGAACCACTACTGTGATATTCTTCATCACTATCTAGTTCTGCTAACATAATAATATTCGTAGGGTCTCAAGTTTCCCTGTCCTGTTTCAAGAGTTAGTTGAAAACTTGAGAAATGCCCATTTGTCCTTTGGGGAGTTTACCTTCCTTGTTAGTGCCCTAAAAAAAGTCTGATGAAGGAAGATTAAAACATGTGTTAAATGAACTTCAGTCCTATGTCTATACATCTTTTGAAAACAAAAAAGAAAGAATAATGATACAAACCAGAATATTTTGTATATAGTGTGAAAACCAAATGGTACATGTTATACATGATAAAGGAACACATACTGTGGAGGAGCAAATGCCTACAGTACGAACACTCCAGCCCAGTCATTTTGTAAACTTGATTTTCCAATATGTTAGTGGTGACAAGATTTCTAATAAAATAGTAAGCATATTGGATCTCAAGGAAGTGAAACAGAAGGCTGGAAAATAATAATGAACCTAAATGATTGCAGTATTCAATGCTGCCTTCACATCTTCAGACATGAAGATAAAAGTTTCACATTGCCTTAAATCAGATCATATTATAAGGTTTGCAGAAAAGTTTAAATGTAACTGATTTTACCCTATTGGTTGAGCATTATTGCATTGGCTATAATATGTAAACAACACAAAATGTTAAAAGGCAGGAGGGAGCACTCACGTTGTTACTTACTTAGAGGTCAGTGAACCTGAAATCAATGAAGGCATCTGTGAGTTCTAATGTTGTCAGTAGCTTGTACATTTATACCTTCAGGAAATTGGTGCAGAATTACCGGAAAGTGATTATGCAGTCACTACATGCCAGATCTGATAAACAATTGGCAAAGAAGAAGAACTTGAACAGATCACTTGTGTGTCTCTGTGTGTGTACGGAGGTTTACTTCGTTTTTTGTTTTTTGGGTGGGAGAGGAAGTGAAAGAAGATGAAGCAGAAAATAACGGAAGGTAGAGGGACAAGATGGGATAGGAAGGAATACTCTTATACCAGCCCTCCAGTTTTATATTACAATGGATTAGAAGCAATGCACAAGTGGCTTTTTGCATATTTCCTATATTAGATAAAGTAGAAAGCATCATCATTTTTCTCTATGATAAAAGAAAATCATTGTGCGGACTGCACCATGCTTCAGAAGTCCTTTTACTACAGTTAGGTAACTCAGCAGCTTGTTATGGTTTAACAATATAATGTCTCAAGGTTTATGATATATATATGTGGGGGCGGAGGAGATAGCAGCATCCCACTAAATTGAATTAGGCACCACATGTGTGGCTTTTAGAATTACAAAGTAATTACATCGATTGCTGAAATATGTATACTAGAAAAGCGCAGGATGTCATAAAGCTCATTTTTAATGTATACACAGTAATTAATGTTCTTCTGACTGTCAAAAGCAATATGCTTCCAAACTTCGGAGAGCTCTGACTAAGTGCCTCAAAAGATTTGGAAAACTTGGGCAATTAGCTTTCAACACAATAAATATATTCATAAAGGATGCAAATGAAGTTGAATGTGTATTACATAACAGACACTCTAAAATATGAAAGCATAATTCAGTGCTATATTTCCCTTTTCATTCCTTGTTCTCTCTCCCTCCCCCCATGCCCACCTAGCCCCACACTCTGTATAATAAAGAATAATGGTGAACATCTGTGGAAATTTTTGTTTGCTTTATGCCTAAGGGAAGAAAAAGCAATTGATCTAGATTCTGTGTTATAGATGAGGGGTTTTTTTAATGCAACACAAATTTGCCTCCCTTTAGGATTCAAATACCAATCACAGCTGAATTTTTAAATTCATAGTTTCCCTTTGTGTATTTTAAATATTATTTTAAATATGTTTTGAAAATAAAAGTATCTCATGCCAGTAACAATGCTGGGAAAATACACAGACTTTCTCAGAGTGGAAGAAAATTCGCAAATAATTACATCCATTTAAAAAAAAGAGAGAGAAAGAAGTGAGTAAATATATGAAGATTCTACATTGAAAACAATGTATGGACCTCAGGGTTGTGGTATGTCTTTCGGGCTGTGTGGCCATGTTCTAGAAGTATTCTCTCCTGACGTTTCACCCACATCTATGGCAGGCATCCTCAGAGGTTGTGAGGTACCTCACATCCTCTGAGGAGGCCTGCCATAGATGTGGGCGAAACGTCAGGAGAGAATACTTCTGGAACATGGCCACACAGCCCGAAAGACATACCACAACCCTGTGATCCCAGCCATGAAAGCCTTCAACAACACAATGTATGGACCTGCTATAAAATTAAATGCATGGGATAAAATGATGGTTCAATAGAATATTCCGTCTAGAAGCATCCTATAGTCAGCACACTATAATGGTGGAATGATATTGAAAAGATAGTGATGACAGGAGCAAACGCACTGTGGATCTTGCAGTTATGAAGGAAGTAAGGCACTAGGGGGTGGGGGGGGAGGGTTCCTTGAAAACAAATCATACTATTGCCAAAATCCTTTTAATTCCCAGGTAGACTTACTGAATAAATTACATTTTTGTTACTTTTCAACTCAACATAATTGATTCAGTTGGGCTATTATCGTTGGGATCAACTGACAAGGGTCAGAACTTTACCACTGCATGAGTCTATAAAAGGTGTTATCTAAGGCACCATCTACGCTGCCATATAATCCAGTTTCAGAATGCAGACCAACTGCATTGAATTGGATTATATGGCAGTACAGAATGATGGAATCCTTTTCAATGCAGTTCAGTCTGCGTTATATGAGTCTACATTGACCATATAATGCAGTTCAAACTGCATTATATGGCAATGTAGATGATGCCATAGTTCACCAACTTTACTGTACTTTAAAATTGACCATGTGAGTGGCTAGGATAGTGATATCTTTGCTTTCTGATAATTCTATGTACAAAAACCTTGTTTTATGCATGCATTTATTATAAATATTGTATTAAGTTACCTTTAGTTTATGTGTATAACACACTGCGCCTGGTGGTGGTGCAGTATGTTAAAGCACTGAGCTGCTGAACTTGCAGACCGAAAGGTCCCAGGTTCAAATCCTGGGAGCGGATGAGTGCCTGCTGTTAGCTCCAGCTTCTGCTACCCTAGCAGTTAGAAAACATGCCAATGTGAGTAGATCAATAGGCATCGCTCCGGCAGTAAGGTAACGGCGCTCCATGCAGTCATGCTGGCCACATGACCTTGGAGGTGTCTACAGACAACACCGGCTCTTCGGCTTAGAAATGGAGATAAGCACCAACCCCCAGAGTCGGTCACGACTGGACTTAATGTCAGGGAAAAACTTTTACCTTTACCTTTATTAAGTTTATTAAGTTACCTTTAGTTTATGTGTATAACATACACACACACACACACACACACACAACATAAATGAATTATGTGTTTATATCTGCAATTTATCTCATTGTGTATGTGTGTGTGTGTGTGTGTGTGTATTCCCAAGCATCTCAGATAAGGGATACTCAACCAGTTTCACAGAACTTTCAATGAAGATGAAGGCATATTCAAGTCCTTTTGTATTTCCATCTCAAAGACAAGGCGAACACACACTTTATTTAAACTTGCCATCAAAGCTTTCCCTTATAATATTATAACTTTAATAAAGGTAAAGGTAAAGGTTTCCCCTGATGTTAAGTCCAGTTATATCTGACTCTGGGGGTTGGTGCTCATCTCCATTTCTAATGGAGATGATGGTGTCCATAAATACCTCCAAGGTGTCCATGATGGTGTCCATAAACACCACCATAAACACTAATGGTGTCCATAAACACCTCCAAGGTCATGTGGCCGGCATGACTGCATGGAGTGCCGTTACCTTCCCGCCGGAGCGGTACCTATTGATCTACTCACATTGGCATGTTTTCGAACTGCTAGGTTGGCAGAAGCTGGAGCAACAGCGGGCACTCACTCCGCTCCAGGGATTTGAACCTGGGACCTTTCGGTCTGCAAGTTCAGCAGCTCAGTGCTTTAACACACTTCGCCACCGGGGCTCCTTTCTATAACTTTAATGAAAGTCTCAAATATGCCATTTACATTTAAGTGCTGTGAGTTATTTTGGGAGAATCTTTTGTATGAAGTTAACATTTTTGCCTCAGTTCTACATCCTCTCAGCACGACATAAATATGAACTCTCCCCACATAGCCAATCTGTGCTTTGCAACAAGCAAGCAGCAATTTTCTCATAGCCAAATGATCTCAGCACAGCTGAGAAGGGCCTCGAGGATCACTGCTGATGCAATCATTTCACATCTATCAGGTTGTAGCCAGACATTTCTCTGACCCCACCTGCTTGGAATGATCATGTAGGGTGCATGAAGAAATACCAGCCCACTACAATATCCAAAAGAAGATTATATCCATAAAGGAAACTTACAAGTGCAGAGGTCCCTAACTTATATTCAATCAAAACTTTAATACAGTTTAAAGATTCAATTTGCTCAGCAGTAAAAAGTGCACAACTGCAAACAGATGAATAAACTGATAAGACTAATTAGGTAAAGGTAAAGATTTCTCCTTGACATTAAGTGCACTAGACTTAATGTCAGTCTTAATGCCAAAGAGCCAGCGTTGTCTGTAGTTGCCTCCGAGGTCATGTGGCTTGCATGACTACATGAAACACTTCCAGCTGGAGATCTACTCACATTTGCATGTTTTGGAACTGCTAGGTTGGCAAAAGCTGGGGTTAACAGCAGGAGCTCACCCTGCTCCCCAGATTCTAACTGCCGACCTTTCAGTCAGCAAGTTCAGCAGCTCAGTGGTTTAACTCTCTGCGCCACTAGGAGCACCAAGCAGATTCATCAAGAGTGGCCTATTGTACTTCCACTCCCCAGTGCAAACAATACCATATTTCACTTTTTTATCATTGTTCTGTGTATTTTAATCTATGTATTTTGTAGAAATAATTTTTAATATATGTATTTAAATAATTATTATGTGTTTGTAGCTATGCTATAAACCACTTTGAGCCATGAGGAGAGGCAAGTAAGAAATGTAACAACAACAACAACAACAACAACAACAACAACAACAACAACAACAACTGTTACAATAGAATGCCTTAACATCTACAAAAATCATTTGACAGTCTGGAGAACCACAGTAGAAGAGAGACTTTTGCTTTAGAACAGTAATGTAGAAAAGACTATGGAATGGGTTCTGACTTTATACAGTAGAGTCTCACTTATCCAACATAAACGGGCCGGCAGAACGTTGGATAAGCGAATATGTTGGATAATAAGGAGAGATTAAGGAGAAGCCTATTAAACACCAAATTAGGTTATGATTTTACAAATTAAGCATCAAAACATCATGTTATACAACAAATTTGACAGGAAAAGTAGTTCAATACACAGTAATGCAATGTAGTAATTACTGTATTTACGAATTTAGCACCAAAATATCACTATGCATTGAAAACATTGACTACAAAAATGGATAATCCAAAATGTTGGATAAGTGAGTGTTGGATAAGTGAGACTCTACTGTATATGTAGAGAAAATGGATAGAAAGACATAGTGAAATGTACTGCATCTTTTCGGATTACAGATGAGTGAATCCAATTGTGAATGTTCAATATTTTCAAGCAAGTTGGAAAATGACTGTATGATACCTTTTTACACTTCTTCAAATTTACTTAGTGGAAGTATAATCTATTTGAAGCTTCAAGTGGTACTGCCATTCAGACACCTCATTCTGCTATAAGTATAGACCAGAATGTTGAATGTTCTGAAGCTTTGGTAGCAATCTTGGTATAGACTCACACATTCTATCCTCCATTCTTTTTCCAGACTACCAGGTTAAATTTTTGATTGTGTCCAGATCCATCTCATGATAGGATTTCTCCCATATACAAATAATCTTTGTGCAAAATGCATTTTATTTTTAGTGTTGAAATTGATGCAATAAAGCAGTATTCTTATTGATTGACATTCACAGTAAGTGATTACTAGGTAGTAAGCATTCTGATATGCTCAGAGATCAAGAGCTAGGAAATGAGCTACTGAAACGAAGTGTTGAAATACCATTTATACATTTTGTCATAGGAGTGAAAATGAGTTATACATTTTCTCCTCTCTAGACTTAATCTTTATCTTTATAAAACTATCCATATCACACTCATCTAACACTTAAAACAGAAACTAAAAATGGGTGACTAATTTGGAACTTGTCTGTAAGGGTACTGAGGATATGCTATGACATTTAAGTGTGACATGTTGACACTGATAATCATATTTAGTCACAGCTTAAATCTTAACCTAAAAAAAACCATTTTCACTGGAAGAAAATTCTTAACTTTCTGATAGTTATCAGAACTGAAATTGTGTCATTTAAAAAACATTTCCATATGTGAAACAGTGTCAGCTGGTGAAATGTGCGTTAGTGAAATGTTGAATCTCCCTTAGGATCTTGAGGAGAAATCTATAGTCATTGGGTTAATAAACACTATGTAACAAAATTTGAATAATTTTCTGGTCCTGGTTTGAAAGTGTTATTTTATATTTCATTGTGTTGTACTTACTTTAAAGATATATGTTATACTCCAGAAACTTTGTTTTTATGGCTACCACAAACTATGTTGAATTGGTTGAGACTCCATGAGACATTCATTGAAAAACTATAGCAAAATGTGCTGCAGAATGTCCCACAGAAACAGTTTTTGCAGTTTAATAAATATTTTATGATAGATTCAATTAGGAAATGACATTTATAACCCATGAACAAAAATTGAGTTACATGGTGAAATTTGTTTTTAAAGATTCATTGAAATGAATCTTTCATGCTAGTAATCAATGCTAGTAATTACATAGGAACATATTTGTGTGTGCATGGGTGACAATCCTCCGACTGGCAGAACCCAAAGATGACACAAACACAGGGTTGGGATATAACATGGCCACAACCCGTTACAAGAGCAAGGGTTGGCCGCCATGCATGGGTCCTTGATCATGGATTGGGCATCCCCCTGTGCCGGGGTGCTACCGGAACCATACTGGGCCAATGTTACCTCTGCACCCCAGGTGACTACCAGATGCTCCTCCTCCTACCAATGGGAGGGGGGAGTAAGCAAGACAGATCCAGGGCCGATGCCACCCGCCAACCTGGAGTTGTGACAAAACAGTTAACTGAAACAATGAACATAACAAATATGCAGAGTGGGTGGGATGGAACAGAAAAAAGCAGGCCCGATGCCTGTTCCAGCCCTCCTAGCAGTCTTAAATGGGCTGCTTGGGCTGGCCCTTCCCATGCC